>NC_086256.1:11575031-11877303 GCF_021018805.1 Prinia subflava | reverse complement strand
CTAAAGAATCCTTGAGCTGTTTAATTGTTTTAAAATGTTGAAGTTGGGAGGTTTGAGTCATCACCATTGGCTGTTGACTCTCAGATTTGAACTTCAGGATATGGCTTCAAAGGTGCAAACTAAAACAACATGAACCCTTTAGTCTTTGATTTCTGACAGCTTCTCTTGGTTTCACTACCTTTTGGGGAGGAAGAGAAGAGGTGAGGGACAAAACCACCTAGCTGGGAAGAAAAGAGCCTCCCTATGAACAAAGCCTTCTTCCTTCTTTGAGCATTCTTTTAAGGCTTTTTTTTTTTTTTTTTAAGTTTCCAAACTACATACTGAAAGACGAAGAGCATTAGATCTTTTTGGGGGGGAAAATTCAAGAAATTCATGAGAAAGCTCTACCAGGTACTTGGCTATTAACTCAACCATATCTGTTGAAAGATGAGTTTCTCAGCCTACTGTGCAAGAGCCATCCTGTTTACAGTACTGAGAGCCAAAAATACAGGGAACACCAGTTCCCACGGGGCTGTTCCCATGGACACCAAAAGCAGACCACCTATAGCTGCTTATTCCTGTAGGGCAAGGAGCCTGGAGACCTTGGAAATAACCTGCAAGGACAGGAGCTTCCAGAAGGCCAGCCTGAGCCAGGACTGCAACAGCTGCAGGACAAAAACAGCTCCCAGAGGGACAGCTGGCAGGGGACTCAGGGCTTTGAAGCCTGAGCCAGGGATGGACTGAGGCACAGAGATTGCAGGAGTGAGATGGGCCATGGAATCCTCCCTAACCTAAACATGGCTCAGCACCACACAGGCCTCCCAGGAGTGTATTACAAGGCAGCAGCATCGTATATTAGAGTTGCTGGGAACAGAAAGTTTAAGAACCTCTAATTTCCTGGGAATAGGAAAGTCTGGATAAGAACCTACAAAACAGTTTTGGGCAGCTTTGGCCTCTCTTCTATACCAGGAAGCCCACTTCCACCTTAGACTGAAGGACCAATACTGTTCTACCTACATTTTTTCCTGTGAGAAAACTAGTAGAATCTGCCAAACAGATGCTTGCTGGTAGGAGCAGCCCACAAAGGCCTTTGGGCTATTCAGATAAGCACTTTTTGTTCTCATTCCTCTCTGCTGCTGCCCCTCCAGCCTCATGCTTCACTCTCTGTAGCTTCATGCCAGACCTATTGTCTCTTCTGCTTTGCCTTTTCCACTTCTCTCTCATGAAAGGTTTCTTTTCAAGATCACTTTCCATTTAGCTTATTCTTTCCTTTTTCTTGGCTGAGTCTTTTAAGATATTACCATAATAATAAATACTTTCCTCTTTGTCTCAGCACCAGCAGTTCCACAAGATCCTGGGAGGACTACACCAGCCCCAGCAGGCTACAACAGCTAGACTGCAGCTTCTTACCACACAAATAGAAATTCCTATTTAGTTGTTGTCAGGATAACAAAGAAAAGCAACAGCTGCAAGGACAAGTTTGGTGCATCTTTAAGGAACTCATGATGCTGGGGTTAAGTAGTTTCTTTCATTATAAATCAATGATTCTTACAACTAGTAAATAATCTGTAAGTTTTCTCATGTTTGTCAGAACACAGGTTTTTAGAGATTTTGATAAATTTATGTAATTATTCTGTCAGTTCCCTTGTTAAATAGCTGCTTGTTCATTGATGATCTCAGGTTCAAATCTTAGCAATCAACTTTGATGTGTCTATGCCAAGGGGCAAAAAAGCAAATAAACATACTTATTCTTAAGAATCCTTAACCATGGCACACACAAGATCTACTAGAAAATATAATCCAGAAAGAATACAGTTGTAACAGTTATAGCAAACAATTTAAAAATTCATGTATAGATAATGTGCAGAATGAATAGAGGATTGATTAAGTAAATACATCATAAGGATTGAAGTGGGAGGAAGATTCTTTTATCAGACAAACACATTTGTAGAAATACTGGCAAGCTTTTGAGACTGCAGGCTGCACAAATTTTACTTCATTTACATTCAGAGACTAAAGGACTCAAATTTTAGACTACAGAAAATGAGAAATCATTTAGTCTTGTAGTAATGTATCTGCTAAAAACTCACCTAATTCAATATCTCTTATGCCCATGTAAGTTTCAAGAAGCTCATCCACTTTTTTAATTGCTTTTTCTTCTACTTCAGTTGGCTTTGTTGGAAGAAAGGGAGAGAAGAGAAAAAAGTATGATTATATCCATGCAGATTTCAAAATAACCAGCAATGTGCCAGTGATTATCCTTACTCCCATCTTGGCCACCTAGACTTACAAAACCTCCAGATAAAACAAACTATTTCACTCTCTTTCCCTCTTCTCACAAACATGAGCTTTCCTCCTAATATCAAGCCACACAGCTCACACATTCAAACTGAACAGGGACCTTACATATCCTTACAATCCAGATCTTCATCTAATCCTCATCAGCTTTAGAAGAGCTCAGAATAAATAACATTTATTTACCAAACTCTAATCCTGATTTTCCACAAATTCATGTCAATGTATCTAATCAGGCTCTCCTATCAACAACACTTTCACTAACCCTGTACACTTCAGTGGACAGAAACAGAAATGGAACCAATTCTTCACAACCATCCCACCTCTTTTTTCCCCTTTTCTCTCTTTTCAGCACTTCTTGGTCTAATCTACCTTAAATTCATCCATGTAATCCATGACATCTATAGGGTCTCTGCTCCAGGTTCTTCAGCTCCATCTTACCCCTGCTAGCCATCAACTTTAGTTGTTCTCTTTAGTCCCACAAGCTTTGTAGCCTCCACATTTTTCCTTCCTACTTATCAGCCTTGGGGAAGAATAAATCACAAGCTAGGTGATTAAACTACTGAAGGGTATATAGCACACCATACCATTTCCTCCACTGTAGCAGGGCCTTTGCTTCTTAGGCGAAGTGTTTCTCTCCCCTTGGAGATTTTAGCCTCTGACAGAGTTCTGCCCTTGGACCTTGGCTCCAGCTTTTCTAAAACCAACAACAATAACAAAAAAAACCCAACAAAAATAAAATACCAAACAAAACTAAATATAGAGTACAGCAGAATATAAGGTATCTGTTTTGATTGTTAAAATATCTTCACATTTTATTCTAATCGAGATCTAGACTACGAAAAAATCAAATTATAAATTAACTGTTCAAAGTACAGCTTTGCTGACAATTTCTTCTCTTTAAATTCTAATATCTGCTCAACTGCACTGAGGCTAGGACTCCCATTGACCAATATATCTAAGCAGGCCTATGGCATTCATTTCATATATGCACCTTGTGTAATTTTATTTCCCTATTCTACAGAAAAGTATTTATACCTTCATATTAGATAATGGCTGAAGTCACTAGCCAGCTGCTGATTTATTCTGGTCTTTACCGACAGGCACATAGCAAGTTCAGCATTGCAACATTTCTGTCTTTCACTGATGCGATGGTGCAAACACTCCTGCTAAGCAGGTGATGATGAGCCACGTTGAGCTGAGCTAACAATTTGCTTATCAGCACTCACAGAGGTGAAGTGGCCCTAAGCAGGAGGTTTTCCCCTGGTTTCACCTAAATTATTTCACAGCTGATAAATCTCTAGGAAGAGTATCTGGTTCACATAAAGTTTCCTTTACCTCAATTCTGCTTTTCTTGTTTAATCTTTTGTAAGGGCACCCAAGTTAGTAAATGGAGCATGGAATCATTTAAGATTTGGGTTTCTTGTTCCAGGATGCAATTTTACATTCAAGAGTGGCAAGGCTTTAATTTACTTACTGACATGGGAGTTACATAGTAAATCTGGAAAGTGCTAGAAGAGAAGAGACAATTTTGCAGAATTGCTTTTAATTGACCTGTCTTCTCTAGAAGATTATTCCTCCTCTTAACAGCGGGCCTTTCTTCTTTCTTGAAGACAATACTTTAATATATATTAATTTTGCTCAGATAGATTTCAACTCATCATTCTTGCATAAGTAGTCACAAATCTAGATTATTATGCTGAACAGGTCTTGAAAAGTAAATTTTATTAGCTTTCATGATACAAATAGGTATGTCACAGACTCATATATATATATATATATATACTTAGGATCAACACTTTTTCTTAATCCTTTTATTGCTTCAAGGACAGTTTAAAATACCCTTAAGATTGTCATCATTTCTGCTAGACTTGTTTCAAAAAGTCATTCCTGATAAAAAACCCATATTTTTCAAATTCTGTCACCATTATCACCTTAAAACTCATGATTTGACATAACCTTTATTTGCAGTACTTCAGACCAAAACATTGGCTATCACAGAAACTATTTTTCATGTCCATATAATTAAAATGCAGGGTTTGTGTTATGCTGCCTTTACTTTGTTTCTGTTCATTTTTCACAATTCACAGAGGGCCAGCTTGTGACTGGTACAAATCTTTAATTCTGTGCTACAAGCCTTGCCTAGAGTAGCTGAGACAGCCTGTATGTACATGTAGAGGGATATCCAACCAGTAGATTATACTTATTTCACATTCAGCTCAGAGGAAGAAAAATGAAAATAATTTCCCACAGAGGCTTGGCTCTTATTTCTGTACCCTCACCAAATTCTGCTGAAATTAACAGGAATTCAGCACCCACTTGCCCAGCAGGATCTGGATCTTGTCTCTCATCTCCTCTGGGGCTATTCTTAGTGCTTAAGCTGCAGCTTAAGCATTTTCTTTGTGCCTGAAGCCTAACTGTACCTAAGGCTAAAGGCAGGAGCTTTTAACCTACAGAGCACTGCAATTTGCAAGTTATTTTCCGTAGGGTAAAAAAATCACATGCGTCTTCCAAAAATCTGTCCACAAAGCTCTGGCTGCCTCTTAAATCAATGTCAGAAAAAAGGTATTGCCGTGAAATCAGTGCATTTCCTCCTCTACATCACAGGCAGACTAAAAGATATCTTAGTCACCTGACTAAAGTAAATACTATGAAATTATGGCTGAAGTCATCAATCAAATGCTGATTTACCCTGCTCTTTACAAACAGATTGTGTAACACTTTTAGCATTGAACACAATGCTAGGCCCACAGTAAAAAAAGGTATTGCTGCATTACTAATTGTGATAGACAACATATGCAATTCTTTAGCTTAATGTATAACATACATATTTAGTTAACAGCAGTACCAAGTTATATACAGAGATCAACTCATAACTCTCATTCTTCTCAGAAGCACCAAAAGCAAAATGAAATCTCTGCATTTCTCACATTTTCAATTTCTGCTGCTATTCTGACACCAAGTGTCAAGACTGGTGTATGACAGTAGCTGTAAACTACTAACACAAAAAAATTTGAAAAACGAACATTTAATATTTTTGCTGCTGTAGTGAAGACAGTGATATTGAATTGCCTGTATGACTGCACTGCAGGCATGCAGATGGCCTCATAGAAATGTATGATTTAGCACAATTTTGAAGTTTTTATTATAGGAAAATGCTACATGGTTTGGGGAGGGGATCCAAAAAACTGAGATACTAAAATTGTAACTCAGTCTCTATTTTGACTGCCTGAGTAAACCTTCTCTTATTTGTTTGTTTTCTACATTGATAGAATTAATAGATACAAGAATTAGCAGTAGGTATGCATCCATCCTATTGAAGCAGCACTTGCTCATAGCATGTAGGTGGCAAGTAGACAGAGCTCTGCAACTCTGCATTCTTCCTGCTCTGAGTACACCTGCTGCATGGTTGGAGATCCACAAAAAGGCTGGGGAGGGGGAGAGAACAGGCAGGCAGTAGAGGAGGTGCTCTGGGAAATCCCAGACAGTGTTTGCTGCAGACTCCTTCTGCATTAGAGCACAGACCCCAGTAAAGGGTACAGAAATTGAAAAGTCTGACACAGAGAATAACAGGGACTACGAATCAATGGAGGAACAAAGGAGTTTTGGGGCTCAGGACATTAGTGAAGTGATCCATGCTTTAAAACTGTACCTATGAAACAATTCCTGTACTTATTTTGCAACATCATGTAGTGGCAAAAGAGACCGAGACTAAGGCTCAGGCCAAGGTAACCCACACCACAATGACTGCTGGAGAAAGCAAGATGGAAGAAAATCCATTCATAAATCTTCCACTTCAAAGAAAAAACCTAAATGCACTTTCTTGTAATCATTATGTTACCTTAGGTGGACAGGTGGCTGCATTCTGAAAAATTTACAATGTAATGCAATGTTGTGATTTCACTTTCAAGGTGTTTTACTGAACAAGGCAGACAGGTCACTCACCAAATGCTTTCAAAGGCTCTACCAACTCCAGCTTAAACTTCTGACCTTTCTCCAGATCTTTTAGCATTTTGGCAACTTCATAATGTCGACACTCTGACACATTTTTTCCATTTATGGTCTCTATGTGATCACCCACGCAGACAGTTTTGGTTTGGTCCATAAGGCTGCCTTCTTTGATTCGCTGTTGTTTTAAAAAAAGACCACCAGAATTAGAAACCTTTCTTCAAAAGGTGACAGTTTTTAAGAGGTGACAGCACCGAGTTTCAAGAATGTCAGTTAACAGTATCAATACCACTGAGCTTATTATTCCAGCAGTGTTTTGTCTATAAGATTAGCGTAAGACATATTTTGAAAAGCATTATTTTTCAAATGAAGTATTTTAATAAGCATTGAATATACACTCAGACAGGGGGAAAAAGAATGCAACCACACTTTAGAAATAAAGGGCCTAGTATTTTTTCTGCTTTAAAACTGATCACAGACATCTCAGTAATGTGAATGATTATTCAAGTTTTGGGGATTTTTCTATTTAATAGCTTAACAAGCATAGGAACGGAATTTTTCTCTTCTCAAGTACGGTCCAGGGACTTGGTAAAAAATTACATACTGTAAAGAGCTGATCTTAATAAGACCCATCCCCAGTGCTGAAACTACTGTTTTCCTCATCAAGCTATACAGCTGTATATTAAAGGACATCCTCTGAAATAATAAAGAATAAGAAAATCTTTTAACTGCCATCTCATGGAAAACATCAATAGTCTAATGGTCATAACAGAAATTACAGTTTTTATGAAGTGTAATTTTAAAAGTATGGAGAAAAACCTTTAAAATATGTCTATGAATTATCACACTTTAAATTTCAGTGATTCTGTTTATTGCTGTTACATGCTGTCATATTTGTTCATCCTGTGCAAACATCACATAAGCCATTATTACATGACTATTGAATAGAGAAGCTATGACATAGTAAAATATCTTACATTTTGCAGATACAAATTTCATTCTAACGTGTTCTTCAACAAAGACTGACGTCACTCAGGCTAACTTTGTGTGAGATAACAGTGAGACAAGGCAGATAAACACATTGCCACCTCCCACTGTAACAGCCAGCCTGGCTGCCCAATCCTCCCCGAAGCTGCTCCCAGCCCCTGCACATCTGAGCCCACACAAGTGCCTCCATCTGAGAGTCAGTGGGAAGTGTGAGTGCTCACTGTCCTATACTGCACTGCAATGATTTTAAGCTTCAGGCTGAGCTTAACTCTTTCTAGCACCAAACAGAAGCCTCGTGGTGAATATGGACATGGGTATCATATGCACCAGAAACCAAATGTGCCAAATGATTTTCTGTTACCAGGACTTGAAACCTGTCTCACCCAGCTTAAATTAATGTTTAGTCTACAGGTTGAATACTCAATTAGCTTTTCTTCTGCACTTGGATCCCAGCACTAAAACTGTTTAAATAATATTCACTGGCTGTTATTTGTGTCACTTTTTATCGTCACTCCAAGTTAACTGACTGAGACAGTCGAACTACATTGTCACAGTAATTAAGGTGCAATTGCCTGTATTTCAAGTGCTCTACAGTCCATTGAGAAGCTATAAGGATCTATATTTCCTATGCAAGGCCTACTCCATTTGATAATGTCTCCTTGTACACCACTCAGTCATACTTCAAGTTCTACTGCTCTTCTTTGAATGATAATTTGACTCCATGATACTTTTTCCCACCTGCCCGTGTACCCCAAAAACAAATTTGTGAAAGCAGAACGACACCAGGTTTTGTTCTTGGTAAGGCAAAACAATTAAACTTCATAGAAAAAAACCCCTGCAGTTCAGTGTCAGGTTTAAAATTGGTCGGGTTACCACATCAAACCTAGAAACCTCCCTGTTATTCAAAATGCAATAAAATAACTACAACCCATAGCAACCTTCAACAATCCACCAATTAGTAAATTTAGTATTAATTTTTAATTAAGAATGGGGCATAGTTACAAATTTTCAAGGAAAATATATGTATACAACCAAAAAAAATTCTATGAAATTTTAGAGACAGTCTCAGCTTAGTCATTTACCTAGACAATGAAGTAAAAAAAAATATGCAGCTTTTAGTTTTGTATATGTGTTTTCTATGCTGGTTTAAAAGATCCATTAGCTAAATCTGCAACAACAGCAAACAAAGAAATCTCCTGGAAACTCCTTAAATTTGATGCATTCCCAGGAAGAGTGCACCATTTTCATTACAATGCTTATTATTAGACCAGTACAAAGAAAAATATGTATTTGCTCAGAGGAGTTTTATACAATTTACTGGAAATCACAGCCTGTCTGCCTAATGTTGTGAGGGTTTTCCAGTGTGCTCCAATTGTGCAGCAGTCTGTGTGAGGGCTGCTCTCTCTGCCTGTTACCAAGCAAGCACAAAGGGAGTGTCACTGCACAGGGCTGCGCTCGTGAACGCCGCTCACTGAAGCGCAGCTTTCAACACCTTTTTTAAAACGCCACATAAGCAGCAGCATGACTGAATGTTATGGGCTGTATAGATGCCAGCACTAGAAATTCACAGCTATTTGTTTATAAATATAAAAGTTCGGCTATGATTTTGCCAAAATGCTTAGTGAAACCTTCACTGCATCTTGACTTTTACAAACGTGACCTCAGTCACGTTTTTCCACAACAAAGACAGGCAAACTGATTTCTAAGCCATGTCTTGTTTTATAGCCATGGTAGCTAAGGAACGAACAGAAAATACAACCTCTCCATACAAGAAGCTCTGGTTACAATGAGAACAGTGATTGGGGCAGCAGTAATCAAAGATAATTGCTAATGCCTCACTAATAATGGGTAATTGGAGTATATTAGAGCAAAGAATCTCAAAAAGGCAGAAAATGTTATTAAGGTTCCTAATACCTAGTCTAGCAAGAAGGGCAGCATCATTTCCTCAGCCTCTACTTGTCCAAAAACATACTGCCTCTAGGTCATACAGAAGAGGAGTAGGAAAGCAATTATGACTAATATATTGTGTATGTTACTGCCCATACTTGCTACTCAAGTTCATTGTGGTAAATTGTTTTAATCCATATCCTTGTAATTCACCCTATCTAAGGCAACAATACTGGAAAGCTGAAAAACTGCTATACTTGCCTCTACTCCTGTACAGCACAAAGGCTTCTGCCCTGGGAACAGCCAAAGACTGAAAGAACATGATCTCATTATCACATGAGTGACAGAAGTTCTATAAGCATCTAATAAATGACATCAGAAAATCAGTTTAAAACAGGAGGGGGCAGATGCAAGCAGTATCTAACACCTACCACCTCACGGTAGCTCAGGAGATACAATGGTCTCATTGTAAAGCTGATACACATTACAGAAGCAATGAACAAACGAACTGATTTTGAGTGACATGCAATACAGATTGGCTGAACTAATTTTGAATTATGTACCTAAAGAAAAGCAACTTTATTCTGCACTTACCATATATATGATAATAAAAGATTTTATAGTTCTAAAGGATCATTAAACCTAATTAACCTATTACAGTAACAGGAGCTTCTATAGAAGCATTTCACTGGTAATTAAGTTTACCTTTATAAAGGCACAGCCAGTTCCATTGTCTGTAATGGTAAGCCCCAGCATATCATCAGTTTTAAGAACTTCCACTTCTTTTCGTTGTCCTTTCACATGGGCAAATATGAAATCTTCAAGGCCAATCTGTGCACCTAAGAGCTTGTCCATATCAACTTTATGAGTGTTCAAAGTGCAAAACATGATCTGTGCAGAAGGAAAGAAAACACATTAACAGTGGATTAGGCTTGGTGAGCTTGATAGGAAGCTAAAATGAGAGCACAGTTCAGGCCCCTGTGACAGGTCCATAGCTAAAATGATCCCCCTTCTTCTCCAGCTGTACCAGGAGAAGGGATACTCTCCATCCACACACAACAGAAAGCATCAGTAGCTCAAACTGCAGGTAAGAGCTGGCAAGGAACATAGGAAAGAGACCTACCTGTGTGAGCATGACCTACCTCTCATGGCCTGTGTCAGCACACCAGCCCTGAGAGAGGCAGCTTGAGCTGGTACAGTTTGCACCAGAGGTCAGAGTAAGCAAACTCAAGAGCCATCACCATCTTTTGCTTCATCATTCACCCATCTCAAATTCCACCCGATTCAAAGCTCACTAGGGACTACTTTAAAACTTGATTGGTTGAAAGCAGTTTAATGGGAAAAGGAAAAAAAAATTAAAAAAAGGAGAGTTTATCAAAACAAAATAGTCATGAGAGAGCATGAAATGCTTTGTATTGCTCCTTGTGTTCCCTCATTAGCTCAGAGCACACTGTCTCCAATGGAAGAGACAACACTTAGTTCCTACCCGTCCCCAGCCTGAACTGAGGTCATCCCCGTTCCAGTAAAAGCAAGGCTTAGTAAAAAGGTCAAATTGATTTTTATAAATCAGCTCTTCCTGGGGATTTCCCTTCAGCACTGGATATCAGGCAGTCCTTTTTCTCCCTACACTCATTCCAGTTCTTCAGCAGGGAGGTTTCTTGTCCTGGGCACAGGCAGGGTGAGAGTAATCCATCTGTAGTGCTTGGGAACAGATGCTTTTGCCCACCACGGAGCTGCATGAAGGATTTTGGCCAAGCCCAATGTGCCCATCACAGCTACAGCAATGACACATCCCCAAGCCCTTCCAAGCTGCAGCAGGAGAGGAGTGAGGGCCAAGGGAACCAGGCAGCTTCCTCCTGGGCAGCACCGGAGAGCACAGGGCAGCAGCCACACCAGAGAAACTGTGCTCCAAGAGAAACTCGGAGAACCCCTAAAATCTGCTTCACTGAGGCAAAGACACAGGTTTTCCACAACACTACACTTGCCTTTTCCTTCATTCTGGCATCACTGGATGAAAGCAGAAAATTGAAATGAAAGTCACCAACCTGTTTAAATTGATTCCAGGTCAAACAAAGAGAGGATACTTTTACTAATGTATTTCACAGAGAACATTCAAGTTTCTGGAGCTTTCTAGAACTTAGATTCTGTAACTATGGGGGTTTTAATCTTAAAAGACTGAAACTTAACAGAGTGATTGTTTTCTTGATGGAAGTCTTGTTTAGTTGTTTTTAAAAACAAAACAAACAAACCCCCTCCACCACCACCAAACAGCCTTACTTTAATGGCTACTTGCTTATCTCATCTAATCCATCAAACATCCACTGCAATCTAACACCTTATTTAACAATGAAAGTCGGAACAGCACACCCTTAATAGACATTAGTTTTATTTGCTCAGGTAATACCAAGGTTTTCAGTTAAACAATACTCTAGATATAACAACACCTAGAGAAATTAATCTGGTTTTAAGTAGAAAATAATAATAATAATAATATCTAATGACATGCTTTTAACAAAAAAATTAAAACAGATGGTATCAAGTTCACATACACATTTTCAGCTCTCTCAAGCTACATAATTTTGCCAGTTTAAAACCAACTCAGTTCACTGTTCCTGCAATGAATAACAAGCACTGTCTTTACATTTTAAACATTAGCATCCTTCATCTGACCTTGTCAAACAGACAATCTAGTAAATACTCTCACACCTTTGAATAGATAAAATTGGCAACAGAGAAGAAATGTGATATTTAGAAACTTGATCCAGAGTTTCTCTTTATAGATCTTCATCTGGATGGCATTCCTACTACAGCCTATAAGTCTGCAGAATTTTTTGTGAGTCACTTCTGTGCTAACCACAAGGCTGAGAGAGCATCAGCCAGTCAAAAATAAAGCTTAAATCATTCTTCATCCTCTTTAGAGAACAACTGCTTTTTCTCAGAACAGATATATGCAAAGAGTAATGTACTAAAGATGTGTCTACCCAGAAGGATTTACCACTACACTATCTACCAGTTATAGCATAGCTTTATTTGTACACATCTGAGACCTATTGATTCCATAATGGTACTTTTTCATGGGTTTTACATAAGTTAAATATTGGTACCTAATGATAGATTATATACTTTAATACTTAAACGACAGCTTCCACTCACTCAAACTTTTGTATATTTTTAATAGTAATTCTCTTATTCAAAAATTAAGCAAGAAAAAAATCAATGTGCAATTCCCATTGTTAAGTCTTTTCTGTCCTTACCCTAAACCTTCACAGGCATTTGGTCTTTAACTCAGCATATCAGTGCTCTGAATATTTCATGCCAACTTTAGAAATATATTATAAATCAGAACAGTTCCATCAGTCACAAAGTATCTAGGATACCTCCTTCACCAAGAGTTATCTTCTGCAGCACTCAGAACAAGGAAATTCCATGTCGCTGGACACTAGGGGCTTATGCACAACTTTATAAAATAGATTTGTCCAATGAGATTACTAGCAGATTATTCCCTGCATCCATATCTTCAATTGGAAGAGACTACATCAGCCAACAAAACCAGAGCTATACTGTGTGCTATATAAAGAAATTGTATTAGCTAAGAAAAAGAGGGTTACATTATGTGTTATATAAAGTATATATGCAGTACCATATTGCATGTTCTATAGATTAATTATACTCTCATCTTCCATATTGAGCTGACACCTTGAGAAGAACTCAATATTAAGTTGACTGATAGATTACATACTCAGAAGCTATTGAAAATGTATTAAAAATCTCAGATAACTTTACAGAGATCCTGATCACTTTCTGCTTAAGAGGAAGGGAACTGGGAACTTTAATTCTGAGCAAGATGTAACACCCACTGACATATTTCCCTCTATATGTAGATGTCATCGTATCAAGAAATCACCAACGCATTTTCTAGCTATCTTACTCACTTCATCTTCCCAAGGAAAATGTAGGAGCCTTGACCAGCTTCAGCAACAGGAAGAGTAACCAGCTCCTCCAAGTTCTAGTGTGCTGTCAGGTATTCAACCTGGTCAATACATTAAAAGTCATAAAATATGCATTCAGTGTTTTGCTGTTTGTTTGGGGATTTGGTTGGGGTTTTTTTGTTTTGTTTGGCGTTTTTGTTGTTGTTGCTATTGTTTTGTTGGGGGGGCGTTGTACACAAGTTTTACAGTGTATGTTCTTCCATGAAATTATTTCCATAGTAATATGTCAAAGACTTCCAAACAAAGCATTTGAAAAAGACACAGCAATCAACACATGCAATATGGGTGTGACATTTAAGCACTTCTTGGGGAAACAGCAAGCAAACAATTCTTGTCATAGGGTTGGGAGGAGGTGTTTTGTAGGGAGTGTTAAGTTTGCCCGTTTAAAGTATTCAATCTGTAGGCGTGATTGTGAGCAAGTTGTTTCAACAGATAAGCATAACAATAAAACTTCCAATATTTGGTGATGAGGATTTCACAAGCTGACCCTTTTCTCTAAAATACACTTCAGATTTTTTATTATTAAAAGGACAGTTTTGTTCAGAAACATAAGTTTCATCAGTGGCTTATTTGTCAGTAGTCTTTCACAAAAGTTTAAATTGAAGAGGTTTAAATCAAATACTTTTATGAAAGTTTAATGTGGCACAGGCTCACCATATACTTGACTGTTTAGCATGAGGAGGCAAGGCCTGTGGAACAACAGCCCATACACAAGCTCAGCAGCTGAACTCTTGTGAGTGGAAGAGAAAGAGGGAGCTGCATTTCTGCCCTTACTGCTGCCAGAAAGGTCTCTCTTCTCCTGAATTACCCTTGTGATGCTAAATTCCTTCCACTGGGAAAGAAACCCCAACCTCCAAGGGCTCTGGAAAGACACAGGCACTGAGCATTAAGTTCAGTTCACCAGCCCCACCACATTTCACCTTTCAAAGCAAAAGAAAATAATCAAAAGTGCAAATTGCAAGTAGACAAACCAAAAGTCCCTACCGCTTCTATGGGTTACCATTCCCTTCTTATCAAGAAATAGCTCTGCTACAGCTGGACTTTAATATCCACGTTCTCAGTGCCTGATTAGCTACTCTGAATACTTTAAAGCCCTACCATGTGCTCTCACAGGAGCACACCAGCACCAAATGCTTTAACAGACCCACATTGTCCTCCAGACAGTGCTCATTTAGTTATCATACAGGCTGCACTCAGCACTTTCACCCTTAGGGGAACATAACACTCCCTGCTCCATTCCCAATAGTCACAATAGCAGTAATCCTAAAAGGCCAAAGCTACACATAAATGCTTTTTCCAGCTACTTTTCCTACTTCAACCTGCTTAGAAAAAATAGGGGAAGATATTTCTATTATTTATGCAAATAGAAACATACACGTAACTGTGAGTGGGTTGTGTTGTTAGTTAAGAGTTGCATCTATCTATCTATTTTTTTTTAGCTCTGTGCTTTCTTGCTGAAAGCCTGTTGAAGTAATCAAGTTAAAAGTCAAGAACAACGTGATCTACCTCAAACAACACTCATAATAATTATGCTGGAAATGATACAACTTTTACAAGTTTTTTACGTAACTTTAGTCAGGGGTTTGTTCTCCTTCACTCAGGGGGAGGGGAATTGAAGTTTCACTTTACAAAACTCTTCACCGAGGTTTAAAATTTCAAATTTTAACATCCACAGATTGGGAGTAGCCAGAAGATACACAGGAGATAAATGAGCATTAACGACCATTACCCCTGAACATCACACCCTGACACCTGGTCTGGGGAAAAAACTGATAAGAGAATTGAAAATAAGGACCAAATTAGCATCGACGGTGAAGGGATCAATAACTAATAGGAGATCGAATACTAAGAATTGAGTAATTTAAGACCAACGAACAAGAATTTATTTGGGTTTTGTCTGTATTAATGTGTGAAAAGTTCTGACAACGAATTGTGTGATGGAATGATTTTCACTGCACAACCGGGGCTTGTGTGGCTGAAATGATTTCTGTTGCACATCCTGGCCAGAATAAAGTAATGCAGTAATTCTCTAACATTAAAAAAAAAATGTTGGTGGAGAGTTTTTGTTTTTCCTGCAGTTTCGGTGACAATGACACAGACAATCCTGCCATATTCACTCCTCCTGCCCCCTGTGGAAAGAACAGTCACCTTGGAGAGAGAAAAGAAGAAATGCTGGATGTGGTAAGTCAGAGAGGCAGGCGTCTGCCTACCCCTCACCTCAAAAGGGGTAACAGATATAAATTCACCTAGGAAGATGGGTGAAGAATAAAATACCTACAAGAAAGGATGAGTATAGGAAAAGCCTCAGAAAACTGCTGTTATGTCTCACTTCTTCACAGATACCTAGCAAACATCCACTTTGAAGTTATACCCATCTTGTCCTGTCCCTATCCTACACTACTCATGATCCTGGTCTGCACAGAAGTTTCTGTCAGTGTCTGTCCAACAAATACTGTGTTTTACATAAACTTCTCTCTGTCACTGTTGGCACTCAATCACAGAGCCTGGAAAGGATTCTCCAGCAGAAGCTAAACTCAGCTGGTCCTAGGAGATGTGATCCAAAGAGGAAAGGAGGTGTTGTTACCATGTAGAGTCAAAAGGAGAGGTGACAGATTACAAGTATAGCCCATTCAGAATCGTATTATAACACTTAGGCAGGAATTTATCCAAGAATCCATCCTCTTGCCTACCCTGTGGTAAACTCACACATCATATTAAATGTATTCACTTCTACAAAAGCTATCTGAATGCTCTACACAGAGCTCTTCTCCTCCACTCCCCCCCAGTATTTTCCAGCTCAGCCACAGCAGGGTAGAGATCTCCGTGATAGGACCTGTTTCCAAAGGCAGTCGGGTATCACTCTGCCCAGGGGCTTCAGCAGAGCTGGGTCACTGAAACTTTCCTAAGCAGGTAACACCTACAAAGGGCATTTGAGTACCTCAGCGTCTTTCAGTTCGCTGAGATGTAGCTTCTGGCATTATTCTTAATACCAGATTATCGGTCCAAAACCAGCTTTAATGAATATATAAAAGAATTTAAAATAAATTCTAATAAATTCATATTTCTTGGCTGTTCACTGATCTATCTTGTCTATCTAAAATTCTGTGGCATGACTGTCTGGTCCAAATTCTTCATTCTGTTTTGCCACCTTTACACCAGCAAATATTTTTGTTCACTATTTTTTGTTCACTTCATATAACTTTCTTTAAGCTAACTAAATTTCTAGAGTAAAAAAAATTAAGTTCAGTGCCTCTAGCAGTAATTCTCCATTCATTTTTAGCAATAAGCCACATTTGAAAAAAATAAAAGGAATGGAACATTAGGGAGAAAAAGAAAATAAGAATTTCTCTAGTCTGCCACAAGGCTGTCAGTATATGCCCATGATAAGTGGTGCTTCCTCTAAAACCTCTGAGGGTGTCAGATTATACATCTAGCAGGAGAAAGAGGAGCACACCATTCATACAAAATTAAATTTCTCTGTGAATGCTGTTCATTCTCAAGTCAGTGGAGCCAAAAGTTCAACAGCAAAAGGAAGAAAACAAAAATAGAAGACAATCTGGTAATTATGAGAACTTGAGAGTAAAAGGTATAACTGAGATGGAACAGAACAAAAGGGGAACAGCAGCTCAGGATGAAAAGAAAACAAAGGAGCAGACGGTCAGAAAGCAGCTGGGAAGGTCTGCATTGCTTTTTAATTACTTAATGCAACAGTGACCGGGTAAACTGTACTCACTGCTGCTGCCACTTTCCCCTTACAATTTACTGTCTGAAATGCTACGTCAGGCCACAGCAAACTCTCAGAACAAACTCTCTGTCGTAGTAGTTGTCTTTACAACTTTTAAAAAAGTCATCTACAAAGAAAACAAGTAAAGCTGCACAGCCACACGTAGGCATAATGAAATGTTCGCCTTCTGTTTCAACTTGCCACTCAGAGGTTAAGGTTCACAGAAGCACATAGGAAGAACTTGATATGGCCACTACCTTTTAACTAAGAGAAAACAATGCATTTACAAACACAAATGAATCCTTATCCAAATAAATGTTTAGAACATGGCTCAGGAAAGAAAAAAAAAAAAAAAGATCAAAAAAGCAGCAGAGCTTTAAAAAGAATCCAGTTACAGCCTTAAATAACTCCATTTCAACAGCGAGTCTTTTAAAAATAATTACCTGATAATGCAGAAAACTTTCCAAACATCACTTTCGGCTAAAAGTTTAAAATGTAGTACAATTCAGGGCATTGATATCACATCCCCTGCCCTTCAATGCCTTCCTTCTGGATATTTAGCCTCATAAATCTGTTGTCCCTTATTACACTGGAATGAAGCAGTGCCTAAGAGCTGTGTCAAACAGCAGCTGGCAACAGATCAACCCAGACACTGGGGTTTGGGGCAAGAGGACCATTGCTTTAACCACGTAGGAGTTAAATGCAGACACGCGTATGTCCTGTCCCGTAAGGTAACGCTCCTTTGGAGCAGCGAAAGGAGCTTTTTCTCGCAGGAAGTGTAGAGGAGGCACGTCCCCACAAGCCCGTGACAGGATGCCCGGGGGCAGCGCGGTGGGAACAGCCCCGGCGCCCTTTGGCGCCTCCGCAGGCGCGGCGGGCGGCGGCGGCGGTGCCGGCCCTACCTGGGCGGGGTGGATGCCGAAGGCGGCTCCGATCCGGGCGTACAGCTCGCGGGCGCTGCCGAAGCCCTCCACGCGGCCCGTGGGGCTACCGTGCGCCAGCTGCGTGTGGAACTGCAGCCGCGACGCGCCGGCCGACGGCGCGGGGGCCGCCGCGGGGGCCGGGGCCGCCGCCTCGCTCTCCACCAGCTTGAAGGTCTCCTTGGACTTGTCCTTCTTCTTGCCCCTCAGCCCCAGCGGCATCTTCCGCGCCGGCCCGAGGCTCCTGCGGCCCCGCCGCCCGCGCTGGACTCTGCCCCCGGCGCGGCGCCGCCCCGGCCCCGCGGCCATCGCGGCCGCCAGGTGCGGCCCGGCCCCGCCCCGGCCCGCCCCGCTCCGGCTGCCCCGGGTCCGCAGCGCCCCGGTCCGCCCCGCTCCGGCTGCCCTGCTCCGGCCGCCCCGGGCCCGCAGCGCTGAGGGCTCGCAGTGCCCCCGGCCGCCCCGGGTCCGCAGCGCCCCGGTCCGCCCCGCTCCGGCTGCCCTGCTCCGGCCGCCCCGGGCCCGCAGCGCTGAGGGCTCGCAGTGCCCCCGGCCGCCCCGGGTCCGCAGCGCCCCGGTCCGCCCCGCTCCGGCTGCCCTGCTCCGGCCGCCCCGGGCCCGTAGCGCCCCCGGCCCTACCCCGTCCCGGCGGCTCGGGGCCAGCTCCGCTGCCCTGCCTGCGCTCAGAACGCTCCTGCCTCCGCCACAGCGGGGTACTTACCAACTTTGCACTCATTAGTACAGGAGTTTCTGCTAATAGCGAAGTACTGAATACTGACTAGTATAGATTTATATCTAGGATATAAAAGAAAACCTAAAGTATACAAAGACTTCTGGCAACTCTTTCTCATTTATCACAGACTCTCTATAAATCTCTGACGGTTAATACAGCAACAGTAACATGACCAAAGTTTAAGAGACTTCCTGTTGTACTGGACAACAGCTCTGAAATACTGAGATGTAACACAGAAAATACTTTTCAAGTATTTGTAACATTTAATGAATTCAAAATGTTTCCTCTACTGTGAAACAGAGGTACATATGGTAGTCAGATGTTCACATTTACAGGAGACATCTGTGCTCCAAAGTAACCACACCTCAGTGGAACTGCTCCATTTCCAGCGGGGCACTGAATCCACCCAAGATGTGAAGAGTGCAAAAGTCATGAGCCAACATTCAGCACTTCCAAAGGAAACTGATCAGAGGGCACACAGAGAAGCAGCACTGCCTTACCACATCTTCTGACTTTCAGAATAAAAAAGACAAATCATTGCAGAGAAAAAGCATTCTGGCATATGGAGTCAGACCGGGCAGGCAGAGACAATGAATTACTGTGGAGCAGCCATGAGTCAAAAGTTCCCAGCAGGTCTAATCAGAGCACCTCTGACTACATGCAATTACGTACAGATTTCAAACTGCTTATGCTGTAAAAAAGCATAAGGTAAATAAAGGTTCGAAGCCAATTTGACTTCACCTTTTCCAAGATAGCATGGAGAACAGCTTTTATCCAGTTCTAGTAGTAGAAAACTCCAAATTTAGCAACTCCAGATACTAAGGATGCAAAAACTACTTCAAATGAACTTTTTTTGAAGAGTTACAACTTAAATGAAACTGCTATTAGCCTCGGTTTTAGAAAGAAAAATAAACTATGTACTTTAAAAAAAGAAAAATGGATTTGATCCTTTTATCCCAGCTATATTGCACACTACAGGCCATCCCATTCTTCAGTTTCTTACACATAATACTTGGGATGCAAGAATTGTGGCATGCAACAGCCGTAACGTGTGGAGAATGTATGCGGAACAAAGTTACATTGTTGGATATGAAATGCCACTATCAGTGAACGTTTCACTACACATGGGGTATCTGTCCTTATTCAGGGAAATGCTATATGGTATTTCAGGTGCTGGCTGGGTGGCGTTAGGGGTTTTTGTTCACAGCAGGTGAACGTGGCAGTTTGTCCTTGATAAAGCAATCAAGCATGACTAACAGGGTTGTTGTTGTACAGCTCCTCCCTTGGGTAAGCCAGTAATTCCAGGGCAACAAGCTCAGGGCACTTATACCTTCCACACCCACGGGGATCAACAATACATCTCTATTTTCACTCTTTAAATAATAGAGCAATTACTTGGAGAAGCCCGAAAGGAAACAAATCATGTCATCCAACAGTCTATTGCTGAGCCATTTGACAAATGAAGAGTTGAGATTCTGCACCTCAGGAGGAGATGAGTGCTATTTGCTCAATTTGCATGCTGAACAGTAAGTGGCTGTATGACAAACACCCTGGCTATATAGGATGTGTTCAGTAAGCCATTGAGTGAACTACTCATGTCAGTTGCAAAAAGAAGACTAGCATGTACTGGAAAAGTAAGATTGTCTCAATTATATTTACAGTATCATGTTCATGGCCCTATTTTTTAGGTCTAGCACATGAATTCAAGTGCACAGAATTTCACGTAAAGTTGCAGCAAATTTCACTGTTTAAGGAAAACCCATTTGACCCCAAAAAAGTCTGTTTCTGGTGAGTCAGACTAGCACATAAGATGCACATACTAGAAAAGAATGGAGTGTATTTGTTCAACACACCACAAATAGGCTTCAGGAAGCTTTCAGCACAGCTACTACAAAAATGGCTGAGTGAAAGAATGGAATGGTAACCCCCTCATACAGCACAATGTTGTGAAGGTAGAATTATAAAAGAAAGGCCTCATAAAATCAGGCCTGCTATATTAAATTAACAGCTAGCCTGTCATCTCTTCTACGTATAGTTAAGCAATTTGCAAGTTCCCATGCAAAACCAATCTTGGTACGAAAGGTTTGTTAACACAACAACCTATTCTTGGGTTGAAAAATACGTGCATCTGTGTAAACAGTAAGATAAGTTCCCTGGGAACCCATAAAGGAAAAATGTAAACAACCTGAATCTTAGCACGTACACATAAATCACCTTCTGACCAAAAAATGGAGTAGTAAGAAAACTACCACCTAATAGGTGCCGCAAACAAGGGCTGTGAAAATGCTATGAAATAAGTTATGTGAATAAAGAATTGGCTGTTCTCATGTGAAGAAAATGGAATCTCGGCTAATTGACTACAATAGCAGAAAGCTGTGGAGCAAGCAAAGCACCACTGTATGGACAGGAGGGAGAAAGGGTTGCAATGCAGCTTGACCTACACTTCCAACAGCGTGAGGTTATCCTAAGGCTTGATGTTGGTGAGATTACAAAAGCATCTTTAGAAGCAGAGGTTTTCAGACTTGCTGGATGAATTTCAAAGCAACTAAATGACTTTTACTTTCTGTGGCACCTAAGCAACCTTCAAGAGATCAAAAACCCATCCCAATTTAATGAATGACCATTTTATTTTCATGTATTTCAGTAGTTACAAATATAGTAGTTGACCGAGTATTTGTCTCCTTCTCCCAAGTAACTTTATTAAATAATGAAGTGGGTTTTAAAACAGCTTTTAAGCACATTTTTGATTAGAAAAATATTTCTTGTGAATCCTGGATTAGATAGATATTAATGCTTCCTCTCATATTTTGAAGTAATTCTACATGCTGGTTTCTGAAACATATCCTTTGTTACCTCTCCATAAGAAAAGAAATACAAGCATTTATTTCATACCAGTCTTCTAAGTTTTATATTTTGAGCTTGAAAACAATTGGAAAAGTTTAGTTTGCTATACATATATATATATATATACACCTCTAAATACACAAGATACTGCAATTCATCAATTTAACACTACTCCTCTTACCTGAAGATGGTTACAAAAAAATAGTCCTAGTTGTAACTTTTTTTTACAAGTTGGATATGGTTACAAGATCCTGGATTACAAAATGCTTGATTCCATTAGCTTTTAAAATGACAAATAGGTATTTTAGGTTGATATGCTTTAAAGTTGTGTAGCTTGTAGCATTTGCCATCATAACAAAATAATAAGAGAAAGTTAAAAACGAACTTTACACTTTTTACTTAAAAACCACATAAGAAATGCAATACGGAACATACTGAAATGGAAATTTTTTCAACAAACAATATATAGTATTAACAATATGCAGAAGCACTAAGCAGCAATTTTTCTTTCTTTGTGATACTGCTCCAGCAATTGTTTACTTTCTGTCAATGTAGGACTACAACTAACTGATACTGCATGAAGAGATCTGCAGTTGAAAAATTGACTTGAACAATACCCCACAGATATTCTATTCTTTTAAGCAGAAGAAATTGCATTCTTCTTACACTCATTAAAAAATTATTGTAAATTAAATCCCAACTTCCGTACAATTTACTTTCCTGCAGTCACATATATAACACTGCTATTTCTTAGGCTACCTAAACAGAGCTGGTAAACCTCTGTATTTCCACAGGCAAAAAGGCTGACAGCAAATCTTGAAATATTTTCTTATGAAAAACAACAAAAAATTCCCAAATCATTTGAAAGTGTTGTTAAAGCACTGTATTACGGTTTTAAACTCAAGTAATAACGCAAGCCCACAAGGCATTTCTTTCACCAATACCATGCTGCAACCGAGGGAACCAGCCCTACTACTGTATTATAAAAACTAGACTATTACAGAGGGCTTTCCATCTCTCTACACATCTTTTATCTCTAAAGACAACTAACTCATATTTGAATTTAAAAAAAAAAAAAACCAACCTCAATTCTAGCATATGAAAGTTTCTGGGCAACCCCTATCCCACACTGACTCTAAGCATACTTGGCTATAGATAGGACCTAGCTCTTCCTTCTTCTTCATGGGAGTAAAGTTTGGCCTTTGAAAATAATGAATACTTGAGTATGATCCTAATCAGCATGATCTTAAAGTACCTGCCCTAGCCAAATGCTTTTACAGGGTTCTTTGTGCATCTTTCCAACCCGGCAAGAAACCTCTTGGTGTGATGTAATCCAACACACCCGTTCACACATGGTCAGCTGGAGCAGGCTGCCCTGCACAATGTCCAGGCAGGCTATGAGCATCCAGGGATAGCAACTCCTCAAACTCTCTAGGAAACCTGTTCCAGTGTCTGACCATCCTCTCAGTAAAAAGGTGCTTCCTTGTGTTCAGATGGAATCCCTAACTAACTTGTGTCCATTTAGGCCTGTCACTGAAATATACCGAGAAGAGCCTGGCTCCTCCACCTTCACTCCCTCCTGCTAGGTGCCAAGATCTCCCCCAAGGCTTTTCTTCCCCATGCCAACAAGTTCCAGCTCTCTCAGCCTCTCATCACGGTCCTGTGCTGGAGCTGCTCCACCAAGTTTGTATCCTCCAGGTACCAAGGACTCCAGTACTCCAGATGGATCCTCATCAGTGCTGAGAGTAACAAGGAAGGATCATCTCCCCTCACCTGCTAGGAAAGCTTTGGCCTCTGTTGCCACAAGGTTGCATTGCCAGCTCAGTCAGTTTATTGACGGTTTGCTGGTCACTTACTCCCCAATGGAGCAAAACTTTGCACTCCCCCTTCCTGAACTTCATGAGAATCCTGCCCAGTTCTTCAGCCTGTTGAGGCCACTTGCAAAGGCTGAGTACATCAGTTGGTGGCACCAGCTACTTCTTCCAGTTTATATGATTTCTAAACTCCATCCCATAATTCAAGTTATTAATGATGCTGATTAGTATTGGCCCCATTACTGAGCCACAGGGTACACCACTATTAACTTTCCTCCAACTGGACTTTGTGCTACTGATTAAACCCCCTGTGCCCACTGATTCAGCCAGCTTTTAACCCATTTCACTTTCCTCTTATCTAACCTGTACTTAATCAGTCTGTCTACCGATGTAAAAGGTAAACAACACAGACTGTTCTCCCAACATTCCCAAAGCTCACTGTAGAGGGCACTGAGATTGGTCAAGCAAGATTTCCCTGCTGTACATCAGTGTTGACTACCCTGACCACCTTTTAGAAATGCTTTCCAGGAGGATTCTTTTCCATCATATTACCAAGGGCTTAGGTGAAGCTGATTAGCCTGTAGATTCCCAAATCTTCTTGGTTTTCTTGGAGAGTGGTATTTTCTCTTTTCCAGTCTACCAGAACATCTCTCAATCTCCCTGACCACTCAAAGATAAACACGAGTGGCCCTGCAGTGGCATTAGTCAGCTCCCTCAACACTTGGGTGCAATCTGTCAGGCTTACAGACTTCCAGGTAAAGTGCACCCTAACCCAGTCCTCCACCACCAAGGTTCTGCATTTCCCCTCCGGGGCCTGGAATCCCTGCATGCTTGTTTTACTGTAGTGACTGATGCAAAGGCAACAGAGTACCTCAACCTTCCCCATGACATGGGTCACCAGCCCCACTGGACAGCAGGCTCACCCTTGGCTGTTCATGTCCTTGAAGATGCCCTTCTTGCTGCACTGCCTGAAGGTTGAGGAGCTACCCCACAGCAAATGGCTACTCTGGCTCCTCAGGCCATGTGCCCTTTGCCACACACACAGTGCAGCCCTGAAACTTCCAGGGGCAATAAAGAGAAGGCTTTCATTGCACAGGAGGGCTGTTCAAGAGTCCAAGCTGATTCTTCTGACCTATGCTTTGTGCAGTGGAAAGCAACATACTGAAATGATCTCTCTCATGTTTTGCTCTTTAAAATATTTATACCTTTGTGTATTTCTACTATGATCTCAAATTTCTGTATAAATGTGTAATGTTATAGACATGGTGAGGATATAAGAAATAATGTACTTGGAAGCTCAAGTACTTTAACAGAAATATGAACTGACTTCGTAAAAAAATTACTGCAATTATATTAAGCAAAATAATGACTAAACTTTGCTGATTAGGAAGATGTAAAAGAAAATGAGTGGTTTTCCCTGTAATTTTTACTGCAGAATTCACCTGTATGACTTCTACTTAAACCCTTTTCTTCTCATGCAGCATTACAGTATTTTCCCCCCACCCGTCCCACAAAACAAAAAAAAACAAAGATTCCACTAGGTGTTACAGATTGCACTTTTAAAGCACAGACTCGCCAGTCTTCTGCATTTCCAGTGTCCTATTTTAATCTGTTGACATACACAGTCTTCCATTTTATGAAACTGGAAGATTTCGCCTAAGTACTTCTTTTGATGCTGGAGAAATGTTATCTGGGAAAATTACTTCAAACTCTATAATTAAGTCTCCACGCTGGTCAGGATTTTTGGGAAATGGCAAACCATATCCTATAATTCTTCTTCTCATCCCAGGCTTTATCACTTCATTGACTGTCATGGGTATGGTTCTTCCTTCTATCGTTGGCACATTGAAAGAGCTGCCACACAAAGCCTAAAGAAAGATTGTAATATAAGAAAAAGAAATTGGTTAGAACTTTTTTGTACCTAAAAATGAATTTGGATTATTTAAAAGTTACTATAATTCTAAATAGCATTTCTCCTGTGCACTTCTGAGATGTCAAAATTTACATACAATGTTCCTCTCTTAAAAAGAGTGTTTCAATTTGTCATTGAATATCACTGAATTTATTAATGTTACACTATGGCTACTGGAGGGTAATTGAGCTTGCATGGCCTTCAGAGACTTTATTAAATAATAAGAGAGCTGAGCAGAGTGAACTCCTCACTCATACCTCTCTACAGATGTCAGTCTTCTAAATTTCCATTGGAAATTTTGAATCCCATTTCACTTTTTGTTTGTTTACATTGCATAGGACCTTTTTTCCAATACATTCTCAACCTCTATTATACTGAATTCCAGAATAACACTGAAGTGTCTATAAGCAGAGGCATATCTAATTTCACAGCTGTCTTATGTGAATATTTGTGGTGCCTAAAGAAATCCAAACAATCATTTTGTTGCACCAAAATTAGAATGTTACAGACCTTCTGATTCATCCAACAGTTTATCTTCATTACTAGGATCTCTGAGAATTTTGATTTCTGCAATTTCACCTGATTCAGCACACTTAGTCTACACTGATAATGTCCAATTTACATAACAATGCACTGAGTCTAAATAGGCTTTTATCTGTTAAGGAACTGTATTACCCACATTATCATTCAATATTGTCTTATCTCCCTCCCTCCCTACTTCAGGTGCTTCTGCTGATTTCCCCCTTATTGTAGAATCCTTTAAGGTAGCTTAATTTACACAAAGCTTATAATGAAAGCAAGTTTATTTCTCCACCTGATACTAATTAAGAAGAAAAAACACATTACAGACCCCCAGCTACATCTTTTAAATGACAATTATGTTGAGGCTTCAGAGTCTTAAGAGCTCCGGGAAGTTGTCTTTCTGACTTCTCCTTCAGAAAGCCAGAATGTATTGACTGGAATTGAAACTTAAAAAGCTATACCATTTATGTTGTTATATATAGCTCCTCTTACACCTGTTCACAATTATTTATCTTCATGAAATCAATCTCTATGTAGTTTGAAATCAAACTGCAGTAACTTAGGTGCTAAAAAGGGAGACTTTGTTGGCAATGAAAATACTTAAAACATTTCTGGTTTGTCCTGCAGAAGTAGCAATCACATCACAGCAGCAAGGAGCATACTCTAAGATGTATTTCTTCGTTTGCACTTGTCACTTCAGCCTAATACATCATTAGCTAGAAGGGTTACGTATGAAGATTTAAGACATCTCAACCTTTATTCTTAGCCTTCCACACCCTTATCCTCTGCCAGCTCTATAGTAAACAGCCTGAAATAATATTCCATTTTAATCAAAACAGGTATTGTTTCCACTATAAATGACTGTGCTCTTCAGCCACACACGAAAGTAGAACTAAACACATCAAACATTTGGAGTTCTATCACAAGAAAAACTTACCTCTCTTAAGCTGATCTTAACAGGATACACAATATTTGATCCATCTCTCTTGAAATGAGAGTGAGGTTTGTCTTTAATGATAAAAACAATATCAGCTGGAATTGTGTTGGGTGTTTCATCGCCTTCTTTTGGAAAAGTGATCTTGGTGCCTTCTTTCCATCCTCTTTTAATCTCAATAGTAAGAATTTTGTCCTCCATTCGGACACTTCTGCCATCTGGGTTAAGCCTTTTCCGTGAAATCCTCATTCTTTTTGTGCAGCCATGATAGATCTCTTCCAGTGACACCTTAAGTTCATGGATTACAGGGGGATCTTGTTTACGACGCAATTGGCTGCCAACTGTATTCCTTTCCCTTGGAAAACCATTCATACTAAAACTAGTGAAGGATCCAAATGGATCACCATCCACCTCCATGTCTTCAGTGTCTCTGCCCCCAGGCATCCTCCTCCCAAAGAAGATCTCAAAAGGATTTGTGCCACCAAAGAAAGCTGCAAATGTAGCATGTGGGTCACCATGGAAGGAGTACCGGAAGGTACCACCCTGGCCATCAGATCCTCCTGCTCCTCCTTTAAGACCTAAACAGAAAAAATAAGCAAAGTTAAAAATAAATTGGTAAGCTTTCCTGCTGTACAGTATAGTATAATGATATCAGGATTGATGAGTCAGAAAGATACTTGCAGGAGAGTGAAAGGTCTGCTTTCCAAGGAGGATTCTCCATGAGAATATGAGGTACTAACTAGCAATTCAATAGCTTGAGCTTGAACAGCAACAAAGTTTCTGAAGCTCTAGAAAAACTTAATTCAGAAGAACAGGTATTCTGACAATGCCAATTTTATTTCATGTCATTGAAACCAGTTATTTTAATGAATTAGTGTCTTAAGAGCAGAAGATGGGTTTGCTTGATTTGATCTCTTCTTGTTCTGCAAAGTGTTTTGGGAATTGCATCCTTCTACAAGGTCACTTCTGGGAAAAATTACTCACTATCACATGCAACATATTCCACAGCCTCTACAGCTCAGCTGTAACTCAGTGTTAAATCGTTTTACCCATTTTCCTGCAATTTGTTTTGAGTAAAGGGTAACATGCCAACAGTCAAGCACATGTATGCTTCCTTAATATTCAATTTAGAATCCTAAAATTATCACAGCTTGTGTTCCTATGGTATAAAACAGGTACAAATTGCTGGGAACTCTCTTCAGTGCAGCCACAAATAAAAGCATTATGGAACTTACTAAATCCATTTGGGTACAAAAACCTTGTACACACTATCACTGTGTCTGTGCAAAAAATCAGAAGGTTCTCAATAGCTTTGTTCTATCTCTCATGTAGAGAGATCTAAATCTCATTTGATGCATAACCTTAATGTTGGGTACCAACACTAACCAACTACAACATTAGAATGCTTTCCCCATTTCAATACCAGACCAGAGCAAAAGTACTTAGCCAACTATAGTACATTCTGCTGCTAATGTCAAACATGCAGATCAGGGCATTCAATCTGTCACAGCAGGAGGACACATCCTGGAATAGCTAGCCAGAAGTTACTGAAGGTACATCCAGTTTCTGGCTGTAAAAACACTGAAGTTTCCTCCTTCCTACAAACCTTAACCCTCTGCATTTCCCTTACAACAACTAATTACACTCTCAGAGAAGCTTAGAGACTAACTGAGCCATCAGGAGGTGTTCCCACATTCAACATTCTAAAATATCATACTTTATATCTTTGCCGAAAATACTAAATACTGCTATTTAAGTGTCCTCCTTTATAATTGCAAAAAACATGGCCCCGGGCAAATAGCAATGAGCAGGCCTACTTGTCATAACGGAAGTGATTTTAAAGGGAATGCCTGATACCATATACATTTATGGGAAGGGATGTTATGTTAATGACTTCCTCTGTTGCTCAATCGTAACACTGAAAGTCATCTCAGTCAAAAATGAAGAAAAAAAAATCATCCTCTCCAGATAACCATTTTAGGATAAATGTGACATTTCTGAGGGCTCATTTTTTTGGCATGTTATCGCTGTTTACAATTAAAGCTAAAAAATTGTTCTGGTATTTCATGACATCAGCCAAATTCTTTCCTCTCTAGGCAGGAAGCCAAGGACAACTACAGGCTGGACACCTGGGCTTCTGCTCAGGACTGCTTTGCCTAGATCAAGCAGATTGCCCTTAAGCAAAAATTGAAGAAAAGAATACATGCCTTTTGAACTGCATTTCTAAAACTGCTCTGGTAAGGGAGGGCAGCAGTAAAGAGACCACAGAAAGCTATTTACGGGTGATAGAAACTTTTTCTGTTCAGTAACTTTTAGCCTGCCAGTTATTTGGGGTTTGTAAAAAAAACCCATTAAATTAAGAATTAAAACTTTACCAGCATTAAAGCCTAGCAATGCATCTTATGCTTAAAATCTCATAAGCCAAACAAATACACTGCCTAAAGATGAACACATACCATGTCTTCATATGTTTATTTTGGTTCATGCAACATAATGAAAGTGACCAATCAAAGTATAACAGAGATATACATACCTTCCTCCCCAAACTGATCATAAATGTCTCTCTTTTTGGGATCACTCAACACTTCATAGGCTTCTGCAACCTCTTTGAATTTTTCTTCTGCATGGGGAGATTTGTTCTTATCGGGATGCCATTTCAGTGCTTGTTTTCTGTAAGCCTTTTTGATATCCTCATCAGAAGCTCCTTTTTCAATTCCCAGGATAGAATAGTAATCTTTCCCCATCCTGAGTGCTGGAGAAATTCAGATTTTCCTTGCTGTAAAGAAAGCAGCGTCCAATGTCTCAGCAAGGTGGAGATGCTAGAGAAGGAAAAATAAAAATCAAACTTTGACTTGAAACAAGCAGAGCTGCTACAAAACAACAAACTCTACGCTACAGGAAAGAACGAGCAGACAGCTTGTCCGTGTTTCATTCCGTGCCCCGCAGCTCGTTTATAAACGATGATGACACGCCGGCACGGCCCCGCGCCCAGAGCCCGCCCCCGCAGGCCGTGCCCGCGCTCTTTCTAGAACGCGGGGACGTCACTTCCCCGGCCCCGCTGCGCCTGCGCACCGCGCTCCGCCCGGCCCTGCCCGGCAGCCCGGGTGCAAAGGGTGAAGGCAGCGACACCCGCGCCTTTCGCCGGCAGCGCAGCCCAGCCCAGCCCGCTCCGAGGGCTTGTCCGCCCCAAGGGACGTGCTGAAACCATCTAGAGTAATTATAGCATTTTACTTCACCGTTTCTATAGAGACAGCTGTACATAACTCTTCTCCAAATATATCAACACAGTGCTGTACCCTTTCCAGCAAAGGCTATGAAGAATTTTACACCCGAATCAATGACAAAGCTTCAGAAGGCAAAATTGTTTCTTTAAAAAGAAAATTAAGCCACCCTCAACCACAGCTGACCATAGCCATGTACTAGTAAGCAGTAAGAATGAATCTAAGCAAAAAAAATACCACTTTGTTTATCACAACTCAAGCCATTAAATTAAAGGAGATCAAAACGTAAATCCTGTCTCAGCCTTCTTCTATGGAATAGAAAGTACCAGGATTATTATACAAGTATGGCAATATACCAAACAAATAGCTTTCATCTGATGAGATGCTAATAACAGAAAAATACTTGGTTCTTACACATTTATTTTTAAATGTATAAAACGAATTCTACTACTGAAGTATTTCTCATGCTCCATAGAGAAAATGCTATGAAGTTCTAGCCTGCAAGATTTCTTTGGTACCTCTGTTAAGAGCTATAGGTCAAGAAATGAGCTACATTTATCAGTAGGGCAATGAACTACATGACAGATTAACGCATCTGAAAAATTACTCCTCGCTGGAACAAAGCGCTGAAATACAACACTTTAGGTCCTATCTAGACATTGTCTGTATGAAGACATTTCTAGGCTGAAATGGAGTTACTATTATGGAGGTAATTAGGCTCAACTGCCTTCCTTCTAACAATAAAACCCACTAATCCTCTGACTCAGAGAGCATTATATTTAAAGCCGTTTTCTAGAACCTGCTCAAACTTACAAGAGACTGATTAGAAGCGACAGAAAATGCTTCCTTAACCAGAAAGTACTAGAAAACGATTTGGGGCTTCACTTTCACTTTCTTAACTTGCGTCATCCTCCTTCACACCATTATCTTTTCCAGCGTCTGCAATAGAATTTACTAGATTCCTTCCAGTGTACACAGGATTTGCCTAATTCTTTATCTGGTTTTTTGGGTTTTTTTTTACATTCTCCTTAGAATATGTGTGAAAAGGTAAAGAGAGAATAAAGTCAAAAATTCACCAGAGTACTTCAGAAAGCAAGAACTTTTAGCATAATATGTAGCTATGATTTCAAATGTAAAAGAGGCCAAAGGGTATCAAAAGAAGGAACTGGCTCCCCTTGCCACCAAATCTCTCAGGACTCACTTGCATTTTTGGCACAGTGGGAGTCACAGGGTCATGAAATCAATTACCTTTTCAGCTGAAGGAAGAAGCTGTTGCTGAGCTCCACCTGGAATAAAGCTAATCTTTTACTAAATCACCTTTTTTTTTTACCTTTCTTTTAAAAGTGCTCTTTTAGTTAATTTAAAATTGGTATTTCAGATAAATTCTTTTAAATTCACATCATAAATTCAACATTTTCTCCACTACAAATATTGTATTAAGCACTATGTCTCCTTGTATCACAGAAATACTCAAGCAGTGCAATTAATAGGGCTTTGTGAGAGACTCTACGCACAAACATCCCCCCATTTTGTAACAACACAGTAATTAGTTTCAAGCATTTTATTAACAGCCACAATAATCAGGATTTCTCCTTACATAAAAAGTTTGTTCACCTTAATCCTTAAAACTTACAGAAAAAACTCTGGTAACAACCAAGTTACGCTGGGACTTTTTGCCCAGTATCACAGTGACTCAGTGCTCAGGCATCCTTTCTCTCCCCACAGAGGCGGATGTGCTATTCTGGCCTGAGTGCCGAGTTATACCATAATGATGTAAGCTATTCCCCAAAAATTAAACTACTTAAGATTCTGAGTGGGATGTACAGCAATGACTGTATTACTTCTAATTCCTGCCCTATATGAGATCTTCATGTCAGAATGAATTTATATTCCAGGATCTTGTATTTCTTAAAAGTCAATTCCAGAAAGTATGTCCCTTCTCTATGCTGAGGATCATAGAGATCTTTTGAAAATACACATGGGCCACAGTTCCTCTCACATGCGTACTGAGCTCTTTAAACAGTTTCTAATAGACAGATACTCTCTCAAAGCAGTGAAAACTTTCAATATTATTATTAAAAGACTAGTGTGCCTAAGACTAATAATTATGCTAATAATTATGCTAATAATAATCTGGGTACATCCAATCATACAGCACTTCTTCAGACAGTGAAATCCATCTGGATAAGTATGGTAAGCTTTTACATCTTCCAATTCTGTCATATTAAGAGTAGCTAGATTTTTAGAATTCCAAATATCCGACACTTGCAATTCTTTGCAGCTCTTTCTGTTATTTTATCCCATACTAAGCTCCAGAATTATTACTGAAAGAAAAGAAAATCTTTACTTCATGTACTCTCTTCAAGGACTTCTGCCCCTGCAGTCCCTTCAAATAAGCATAGATAAACAGAAAACAAAACAGCCTTAAAAAAAATTTAGTTATACTGCTACAGTCCTATCTTCCCTGTTACCATATATATCTAGAAAAACACTCTTCTAGACTATGAAAAGATTTTTCTTCCCATATGCTTGAATATCTTTTGTTTAAATGCCTGAATAATTGTCCCCTAAAAAACCAAATAAGCTCATTACCTACAGTGTGACATATGAACTCCTTTCTGGGATTATTTTGTTCTTTCATGAACACTCTGTTTGTTAAATAAACAATTTTGTTTTTCCACTTTCTCCAAGGAAAATCCTTTCAAACCTGTGAAAGCCTGTGGGGGATGGGTTGCTAAAGCTCTTCAGAAAAGACACTCTTTTGAGATGTTTCCTTCTAAATATGTCTCAAACCAAGACAAGTTTCTGCATTTCTGTCTTCCCCTCTTGTAGCAGAACCTGGAAACATCACAGGGCCTTCTGCCAGTATGCCCATTTCCAGAATCCTCGCATGGCAGATACTCCCATTTCAGAGAGTGACACTTTGTGTCCAAGTCCCACAAGCACCTGCAGTGCTGCGCACCTGCAGTGCTGCACACCTGCAGTGCTGCACACCTGCTCAGCCCATGGTAACTGCGGCACACTGGGATGTGAGCTCACCTTCTATAGGGACTTTCACCAAGGGTGGTTCAGGGATTTGACTGGGTTTGCCCAGGCAGCATTAAGAGCATGAGATCCTGCACAGCCACAGCTGCCCTCAGCTGTGACAAGCCAGCAGCAGTGAGTCCTGCAACTCCCTCACCTCCCAGCAGCAAGTCACTAAACTGCATAGCCATAAAACTGGTAAGGCCATAATCCAAGACCTGATAAAGCCTGCTCCTGAAAGAAAGCTAAGGAAATTCTCAGACATACACACGTACTTATCCACGAAGCCACCTCAAAAACGTAACAGATAAAACCTCCTCGCCATCACTTAATTTTCTTCCTCGCTCTACCACATTAACTCTCCAACTGTTGTATCACATTATGACTCAATTAACCCTCTATATCATCAGTTCTTTGTTTAGTCTTCAAATACAACAGCTACATTCCATGTCATTCCATACACAGAGCAAAGCTATCATCATTTCAGTATCAAGTGGTATCTATGAAGACCTTGGTTAAGTCAACCCTGTAAAACAACTTTCCACCAAACTAGATCTGCCTTTCTGTTCTCATAAGCTACTTCAGGGTAATGTCACAGTCCTCCTATTTTGCACTGAGAAAGTTAACAGCCTATGTTTGTCCAGTGCTTCTTTACATCACTGGTTTTTGTTACAGTATAAATCTAAAAAAAAAAGTAATTTCAGTTCAAGCTTCTCAATGTTGACTGGGGTGGGGGGGAATCGTACATCTTCAAATGTAACGAATTGCAAAAAAGGCAAATAGACTATTAAAAAATTTATGGTCAGGAAAACTGAATAAAATTTCGAAAACATACAAAACTTGCCTAATATAAGCAATCTCTTAACTGGAAGATTTTCTGTGTTCTTTGATCAAAACCTACGACATTCACTTTTAACACTAGACTTCCTTTTTTCATCTGAAGAAGTGTATGAAATACATACTAGGAAGCTGAAAATTGTTCCTTTAACAGCTCCACTTCAGAGTCTGACTACTGTATTCCACTTGAGTTAGTATTTCAGTAAAAGAATTGTTGCTTTAAAATGTCTTTTCTGTTATTCTCTCAGAACAACCACAATTGAACTCACCTACATATGGCCAAGAGCTGTACATCTTGTTTGACAGAAAGTGGGGGCAGGGTCATACCACTTGAAGGTCTTTGAACAGCTGTACTGACAACATCAGCTTTTAATCATCTGCTTCATCATTTGCTTCTTTAAAGAAGCCTTCATAACAATCACTGAGATAAATTATGGAAATATTAATAATAATAACATACTGAACTCAAATTATAGATTAATCATAAATTAGCACCAGTATGTTATTTAAAGGAAAAGCTTCTAGGCAGAATAGTGTCAATATTCCCTGAAGTTGAATAAAAATGCTAATTATTTCCTTTAAATTAAGCCATTTCTTCTGTACTTCTCACTTAATAAACCACAGACACAAAACTGAGAAAGACAGGACTAGATCACAGAACAAATTAAAGAGCAAACAAAACCACAAAGGCAAATTCCAGACAGATCACAACTATAAATACACATGTGCACATAAATGTCAAGGCAGAGGAGCCAAATCCCTCCCCAGAAAAACCCTTCACAATTAAGTATCATAGTATTTGTAAACCCACATTAATGAATGGAATAAATTTATACTCATCTACTATGGTTTTAAAGAAGTACACCCATATACAATAAAAAAAATTTCCTGAAACATCATCCATTGTTTTCCCAGAGAAAATAAAAAAGGAAAAAAAAAAAGAAGAAAAAAAAGGAAAAAAAAAAAGGAAGAAAAAAAAAAAAAAAAGAAGAAAAAAAGAAGGGAAAAAAAAAAAAAGAAATAAAAAGAGACGACTCTTCTCCTCACCATCTTTAACTGGATGTAGTCGTGGCCCGAGCTATGTTCACATTTTATATACACTTTATACTGTGAATAAGACCTGGTACATGCCAGCCCCGCTCATGAAGTCTATTATTAAACAGAGTTTCAGCACAGAACTATTCAGTAGCTGGTCTCATACATAGAAATAAATTTTTGGAGTTATCAACAGAAGTAACAGTTAGTTGATTTTGAAAAAATATATCTAACAGAAAACGCAAAGTGAAACCTGCAGAGCATAACAGTTCTTTCTAATTGATGGCCCTAAAAGAAAAGGTTCATTTAGTCATGCACTTCATACCCCAGTAAGCTCCAAATTTATCAAATTTTTACTTCAGTTCTGTGGAAACTGCTATTGTGACAGAAGTATAAAGTTAACTGTACATAAGGATTCTGGGGCTGATTTTACATCTAAATAAATAATCATAAAAGCAAAGTGAAATGCCATATAGGCTACAATTAAGTTTATTATATACAAGTTATACCAGTCCTAGCATCAACAAAAATTTTTCTATTTTTTATTGGCAATATGTCTTTTAAAACAGCGTCTATAACTGGAATATAAATGAAATTCCACCAACAGGCCAAAGGACATATTTTTTAAGATCTTCTGTGGGAAACCTTACTTTAAATATGCATTCCGGAATTTACATCTGTAGTAAAATCTCAAACCAGAGATACACTGTTACCACTTTAGAATCTCAAAAATGAATTTTTAAAAGCATGTGATTCACATAGTCTTCAATTTTATTTGGAAAAGACTACACGACAAGATGGCTGTTAACAAGTTTTTAAAAATTACTTTTAAATTTTTAATTAGTTTTCTTCAGGAAATTATGTCCATTACACACTGATCAGAACATTGCAAATTTCCATCTCATACCTCATTCCTGTCTACTAAGTCACAATCTCTACTATATCAGATAAACAAAAATACTCTTGGAATAATCCCCCACATTTTAACTGTTCACCACTCAGAAGGAATGAACAACTATTTGAAAATAAGCAGAGTTCTTGGGACTCAGCAATGATGTACTGATTGATGAAAACAGAACTAACTCCCTCTTGGGAGTTTGATTAACTACTTTAGCCAAGTACCAGATCTAGAAACTCAAAAGGAAGCATCCAAAGTACACCCACACAAAGCAACACAAAGTATTTCCATCTACAGATTAAGACTTTCCTCTTCAGAAAGAATACAGAAATGTTCAGAAAGAAAGAATTCCAGAGGTGCTTTTCAATTACTTACTTACATTCTGTGTCCATTTCAATTCCTACTCATGTATTTTTATAGAGGTGTTCTTACCCAATTTGAGTGGTCAGAAAAAATGCCAATCATGCAAAACATTTAACAGGTTCTCTCACATTACTGACTACGCCTGTTTAACACACTAATGCAAACTTCAAGTGGTTAAGAATGTTGTCACATACTTTTGTAAATATCTGTATGGAAAAGTGCAGTGTCTATGTAAGGTAAAAAAATCTCCTGTTATTACCAAAAAATGCCCCACATTCACAGTGAATCTGAAGTTCTGTTTCCTCCAAGAAAACGCTTGATTTTAACAAGTTCTGCACAATTCACTACTTAAGCTATCAGTCTGGGGCAAAGAAAGCAGAAAAATATTATAGCCACAAAACTTCTTTCAGTTTTACATATAAAAACCCTGGATTTTTGTTCTAATTACCTGCTGCTCTGATGGCTATCACTCAGGAATTTACCCAAGCCTCAAGGAATTCTGTCCTGAAATAGCCCATATGCAAATGAAGGGTTAGACTTAATCACACTGTACTAGTCAGGTTTCTGACTCGCATCACCAACCTTCTCTGTTGGTTATATAACAAGTAAAGATATTTAATATCATGAACAGCTTAATGCTTTGTGTATGTTCCATTTCCCTCCAAGACTAGCTGCGTTTTATTCGATTGTAGAAAGTCTTACAGTCCTTCTGTAAACTGTTTTAAGCAAACATGTTAAAGACATGAAGACAATCCAAGTCTTTCAGATTCTCCAGTGCCAACACACTCAGACCCTAAATGTTACCAATACCATCACAAAGGACTGAGTTACTGGATGTGCATATACTTTATACATAGCCACGGGCAGACTACACCACTTAATAAAATACATGTTGTTTAGAAAAGGTTAAAAAAGTACTGATTAATTCTGATCAGCATCAAAAGGAATACAAGATTGCTTGGTAGCCAGAAAAAAAAAAGTAAATTAAGGATTAGGAGACACTAGGACACAAACCCCCCAGAAGATATTACTCTAGTATTATGTGAATGCTACTGTACCAATAGTACATCTACAGTGTAACACTCAGCTATTCTGCCTCCTTCAGCTCCCCCAAACCATGGGTATTATTTAAAATAAAAAATGTTCAGAAAATCATAGCAGATAATTTAAAAATGCATGTATTTCCACGTGAGAAACAAGTGAGGAGGATTGAATTCTTCAGGCTCCAAAAAACACAGAAGTCACAAAGGTCTGCAAGGTCAACAAATGATTGAGAAAGGAGGAAAAGAATCGTTTATGACGGTCTATGCCCATTGCCAGAGCCAAAGTGTAATCAGAAGAAGCCAGTTTAAATAATAAAATGAAGTTCTACAAGGGATAGAATTCCCTGCCAAAGGACACTGGAGACTCAATAATGGTGTCAGTGGGACACTGAAAAAATACTATGTAAGAGATGCACTGCAAGTTTCTTAAAAAAGAAACCAGAGCAGGAATGTCAGACAATTAAAAAAACAGTGAAAAAATGAGTAGACCTCTACTTGTTTGTCCTGCAGATGTGTTTATTATACAAATCTTGGAAAATAAGCAGTGAATATTAAGTATATCAGTACTGTTTTCCACATAAGTGAAATAAAGAGGTGGTGTTTACAATAAATATACTTTTTTAAAGCAGGTATTTTGTAAAACACTCTTGTGAAGATGTTTCAAGTATTCCTGTTTTCAGTAAAAGCGAGGCTTTATTTGACATTCACAGTCAATGGATTCAGCCCCACTCCTGCAGCACAAAATGGGCAGAAATATCTCTAAAAATACAAGGACAGAGTGGGCAGCTCATTCTGTAGTCCAGCATTCCCCACCCCACAGCCAGGGCCAGCTGGCACAAACCAAAGTCACATTTGCTCTGGGCTGGCTGAGGCTGGACACGAGGCCAGGCAGCTCAGACCCAGAGCTGTCCCTGGCTCCCTACCAGACCTTCCACCAATGAGCCCCGGTGCAGGAGAACCTCTGTGATCTAACACCAGCGCTATGTACTGATTAACAGGAACAGGACAATGGAAAACTCAGCACAAGTTTCCACAATAAGCCTTGCTGACCTTCCTTCAAGAAACTGGAACTGAAGAAGGTGTTTCAAAGGCACTTATTTCAACACCCTACATAAAGTCAGTTATCACAGTTCTGACCCCCCAGGAAACATCAGAACAGGCAGTATGTTATACTTAATATTTACTTTGATGGCTGTAGTATAGAATAGCTCTTTTAGCCTTTCATCTGTAGAAAAAGGAGGATATCTACCTATGGATGCTGACAATTGGTCTGAAATTAGGCATCAGGCACAGCAGCAGTGTCTGTGTGAAATCATTCAGATAATACTTTCACACAGGCCTGAGAAAGTGGCCTGGGAAAAATAAAGGAGGAACTAAAAACAAACATCGGGAAGTGCAAAACGATCAGCAGGTGGTGTTTTTCCAACATGTTTACTGGAAAAGGTGTTTACAAAAAGGGTGTAGACTCTAAAGACCACTCATATGAATTGTGCCGAAGTACTCTATAACAACCATGTAGAAGAATAAAAATTGCTCTCATTTTATCATATCGAGAGTTACGTTGTTATTTCTATGCTGTCTGAAAACCAGTAACAACATCTACCACCTGTAACCATTTATTGTTGTTTACCTTAACCACAGTAGCAATTCCTTCACCCATAACAAAGTAACCCAATGGGGTTTTTTTTCCCCACCAAACAATAAACCAACCTGCTGGATTAGCAAAAATACAGCAACACAGAATCAGGGCACCTTAGAATAAAGATATTCCTCACAGATTAGCTCTTGCAAAACAATCTCTGTGATGCTGGCACAGACACAACTGAGACCTGACCTGATCTGAACCACAAGTCTCTTTCCAATGGTTCTCAGCCTACCATCAGTTATTTAGATTTGTCCTATTAAAAAAAAAAAAAAAAGCCACACTACCCCAACACACTGCTGGGCTGGAACATTCATTAGTGGACCATAACACATTATAGAAATGTTTTCCTAACAATGAATATACTCTACAGGTTTACAAAGAAGACTGACAGACTCATCTATAATTTTATCACTACTTCAGTCATGTTCCATAAGTAAGGAACAGACAGAAGTCATGTCAGCAAGTTATCTTTTCTTCTTGCAAAAGCACTAGATTTTTTATAACATAATTAAAAAGCTATTAATAAGAAACAACTGAATAAACATGACAGTGATCATTGTTACAAGTCACATACAAGAGGGGGAGGGTGAAGGATAGCTGGAAGATGCTTGCACAATCCCTATGCAAACTCTGCTTGTGTTTTCTTGAGGGTTTTTTCCCCTTTAACAATGGCAGAAGTTATCAGTTTCCAGTAGAAAATGTACTGTTTTTTCAGCTTTGATGTAGAGATGAACTGCAAACAATAAAGCCAGTTGAAAAGCGACCCAGCTACAATGTGTTGTTTTAATTGCTGTTACACTCATGCAAGATGAAGGTTATTAATGCACTACCAAATAAGGGACTGCCCACATTTTTGCTGTGGACATGTGATCCCACTGTTCTTACATAAGCAAAAGGAGGTGGTCACACGAGATGCTTTTTCCAGAGTGTGCTCATCCCACCCAGCTGCTCTGATTCATGCAGCCAGTTTTACATGCAAGGCTGAAAACACACACACTGAACCGTGGTACAAAGACAGGAATTCAAAAAGGAGATGTCAGCACAATGCTGTTCAATATGAAAGGAGAACAGATGTCAGTAAGCATGTACTTCACCTACAGGAGACAGAAAGACAAGCAGCTCTAGTTACATTTACTACCATCTGCTGTAACAGAAGTCAAAATAGTTGCTCACTAGTCTTTGCAATGTTTCAACCACATCCCATAGCTAAGTTATGCTTCACAGCTGATTTCTCCCTTCTTCATCAGCCTAGAATTTTTTTTTCCCAAGATAAAAAGCAATTTAATAGATCTAATTTGCAGTTAATATCTTAAATTACTTTATTCCTCTAGATTAAATAGTGCATAGCTAGCTACGAGGTAAAGAAAGTACGTGGAAAGATAACTCAGCTGAAAAATATCTAGGCGTTCTCAAGTGATAGCAAAGTTCTGTATCTATTCTACTAAGAAACTATTGGCACTCTACAGTTTCCAGTTCCAGAAAATTTTCCCTCACCCACAACAGAAGTTCAAACTCTGCACAGGAGCAAGTCCTACAGAGACACGGCACTGTAAAAGTGACACGTTTTCTTCTTACCTTTTCCCTGCCTCTTCTAAAAAAAATCAGTACAAAAACCGGTGATGAATCAGAGTACAGCTGCAAATAAAGTCATGGAGATTACAAAGTTTTATGAAAATACTACACAGAACCAGTTCACTCATAGGACATAACCCTAACCCATGACAACGAGAAAGAAGGAAGTAAATTATCTCCTTTCCATATTTTCTACAGAAAATTGCCATACTGAACACATTTACAGGTATATTTCTTTTTTGATTCTTTAAACTGAACTTACAAAATCTCCTGTTCTTTTGCATTCTACATTTAGTCAAATTATAACATTCACTGATCTTTTGAGTGGTGTTTGAGATGAATCCTGTAACATTCATACCTTTCTAAGCCTATGTAAAACGGTTACTGATTTATTAAAGAAAAATATCCTAATACAGTCACAAACTCCACTGCAAATGTTTATTTTTCACAAAATATGGGCGTGTCCCTTACAACAAAGTTGAAGAGGATTTTCAGGTTAGAGAAGCTTGTTACAATCATGGTTTTACAGACTGAAAGAATCAAGACATTTAAAGCTTCTAACCCATCTCTTCCATTTTTCTTTCCTCAGAATCAGAAAAGATTTACCTTTCTATGTTTGGGGTACTTTTCCCTAATTTATGATAAGATACATGCACGATTTGTCTAAAAATAAGATGCTCTGACTCACAAATTAAGAAATACAATTGTTAGCTTAATTAAACAGTATCAGAAAGAATACTAGTAGAGATCAGGCGTTGTAATAGGGAAGTACACCAATCCCTTTAGAGCAATCAAGCTTTTCCCACTTCAAGACAAGAATTCTGAATATTAATTATGCCTTAAATAAAGTATCTACTCACTAATTAACAGGACTTGAATGCACATTTTTCAGTGTATCGCTGGCAGAGGGATATATTAAAACACTTCCATCCTCTACAGCTACTACTGCATTACTCATTGTTCTCCTTTCACAGCCTCTCAGTCCCCATCTCAGCCTTTCTTTATCTCCATTCATATGCAACTTCCACTCCTAGCTCCACTGCCCAACTAATTTCAAGCACGGCCTTTCACTCCTCTCCCCCATTAGGGAAGAATTTTGCAGATGCTAAGAGCCAATTCTCTGTGCTCTCAAAGCTTTTCCTCCCATGACATCCCACAAAAACACCCAACCCCCTCGAACAAGTCAGTGGCTGAGCACTGATGACACGATCATGCTGACTAATATTCTCCAGCTGCATTTTGCACCACATTCCTCCAATAGTGATCCAGTCTCTGCACACTGCAGCTGTATCTAAGGAAGAAGTGAGTGTTCTCTGACTTATGCTCCTATATCTGACACACCCAATGCAAGGGTGACTCAATGCAATTTGATAGCCTCCTGTAAGGGAATCAAGATTTTAAACGAGATTCACAAGAGTAAAAGCTCTATAAAGACCCTACATTTATACAGCTTCTCTATAAAGTTTCAATACACCAGAACTTCTTTTAAGAAAGGCAGCATGACTAAATGTAAGCCAAAAACACCAGATATGACTTTTTTTCCCCCAAACTCGCTATGTAAAAGCTATCCAAATACTATCCAAACCGTGGATCTGAAAACTGTAATTACTACTTCAGTGCACATGTAAATATGAAAACTCATGACAGTTGTTTGGATAGAGCACATCTCTCTATCTTCTCTCAGCAGTTATTTAAGGGAGCTTTCTACTGATAATGTTGCAGATCCTGGACACACTTTGCCAGTGCAGGAGTAGCAGCTGACAGGGTCTGAATCAATTGATCAGCATCTCCTGAAGTGATGAAATCATCAGACACCAACTGCAGATTTCAGCACAGCAGCAATGACTTGCAGAAAGCATGGCAGGCACATGTATAGCATCACAGTGGTTTTCCTCATCGAGAACATAAGCACTTCCCCTATACAGATGTTCAGTGTACTAAGGTAAAGCGAAGAAAACCCCGTGCTACCCAGAGGGTTGCAGAGGCAACTTGGTAAGAAATGTAATTCTTCACTTACAGATCTTGTGAGAGGTCTCCTTACTTGTACCATAGAACCACTTCTTTCAGGACTGCCTTACTTTTGGACTGGTCACCACAGAGCAAAGTTGACGTGAATTTTAAAAGGGAAAAAAACCCCCAATCAACCCAGCAGAACTCAATGAATGCCTGCACTGAAGTGCCTTTAGTTATGCTGAGGATTTGTGTCAGTTCCACACTTTTACACTGATGCTTTTGTGATACCTGAACTAATATAGAAATACCCTGAGGACCCTTTGACAAAATTAAGGATTCTTTCACACACAGTATTTGATTATTTTTTTTCCTCAGAACCATCCATTACTGAAATCTGTGACAGCCCACACAAATAAAAGGTTTTCTGACTTGTCAAATATTTACACTAGCTGTTTCTCAGTACACATCCAGTAAAAGAATATTTTAGTCTGATGATTACTGCAAAAAACAACCATTATGGTCTGAAAACCATGGGAGATGTCATAATCTAGTAAGTTCAGTTAAGGGAGACACCTTCCTCCAATCTCTAAAAGAAAGTGAAGAGACCTTTTAAAAATCCATATTCTTCTATTTTTCATATTGCCAACTATCTCTTTATTAAGATTCTGAAAGGTAAGAGGTCTATTTCCCTACTATTCATCCTTCTTTAGTAAGACTGAGTTACTGTATGAAGTGAACCTTATTTTACTCAACAAAACCGAAGTTCTCATGCTCTAGCAGCCCAGCACAAACAAGTACTTACATCAAGCACATTTAATTTCCTAGAAGGCAGACTGGATTGGGAAAACAGGCAACGCAGCTGACTTCCTGCAAGTGAGAAAGCAGGGCATCCTGGAGTATGCTGCTGTGACACTCCAGCAACAGACCTGAACGAATACTGCAGTTAGCACTGTTATTCTCACCCCACTCCATTACCAGATTAAACAGAAAGAATTCATCTCATTAGGATCATTTTCTTAACAGAAATATCACTTAATAAAGGGAAATGAAGACAGAGTGCGTAAGAGATGTGGTTTTCTAGCAGACAGGTTTTCTCCTCTTCAATTCACTAAATCTCACGTTCTGACTGTAAAGTCTGCAGTGGCTTCAAGAACTCCGAGGACTGAGGAATAATAGATATACTAAATATCACTCTCAGCTTTCAAATAAAGCATCAGCTCCAAGACTAGTAAAAAGCTGATTAAAAACTCTGAAAATTAACATTCACCTATCATCAGTTATTTATGAATTCAACTAGAACACTTACACTTCGTACCAAACAAGAGGCATTACGACTGCTTAAAATCATCAGCATTACACGGCTATTGCCTTGTCTCACAGAACTCAGCAAAGAAACACCGGCCCATTTTGTAACTGTAAACACAAATCACACTGATGCTCCCCTTCATCCAGTAAGCTGAGTGCCAGAAAACGCATAGCCTGTGGCCAGGACTCGTTTCTACGTGTCACAGTCAACTACTATTGCTCAACTAAAATTAGACAAGTAAGTACGTGCTATACACAGTCAAACCATTAGTAGCTAAGAGAATGAAAAAATATTGTTTAGCAATAGCAACAAAGAGTCAAGCACAAGAATTAAATTCCCACTCTCCAAGCATAATTTTACTTTTTCCTCATCTCCTCCAGATAACACAGCTACATTAATGGAAAGGATAAGCTAATTCTCATGTACAGGCTTTTCCAGCAAAACTATCACAGCAGCAAGTTTCACTCAACTGTAATAATAGACTGTCATCTGCCTAGAAACATGCAGGTATTTTTAACTTTGTGGAATATATATATATATTCTCTTATCATCCTTCTTAACTATACTACCCCAATAGTGTTAAGGGAGCTAAAAATCTAGCACTTTTTAGCTTCCTTTCATGAAGTTACCTGCACTGGAGAATGCAAGATAATCTGAGCTCAGCAACACTGTGACTTACAGACTATTATCCCAATTACAATCGCCTCAAGGCAGCATGAAACTACAAGGCAGCACTGAAGGACAGGAAAGGGAAAACACTGAGAGGTATTTTCTTATGCGAAACCAAAAGTCCCTGCACACAGTCCCAACCCACGCTAAGTCCAAAACAACAAAGTAAAAGCACTGACAACAAAGAAACACACTCACTTAAGCCTGGAAGAGACTTGCCACGCTTCAGTTTAAAACCACATGTTTAAAAAAAAGGTATGACGTTTACGTAAACTAGGAGTCCATGAAAAAAGAGCAATTAAATGCATATATTCTTTAAAAATTGTAAAGCATCTCAGAACGGTACACAACGCCGTAGTAGAGCAATTCCCTTCGAGTATTACCCAGTCTCTACCGCCATGATTCCTAAGTAGATGTTCTACGACCTGATCCTGATGTGAAGCCTTCACAATACCGTCATCCACATTCAGCATGACAGTTCATCCCCACCAGGTCACGGGGCCTTAACAGGGCCCAAATTAAAGAACTACAGACCCCAGTTTTTCATTAAAGCTTGTGCTGCGCAGCCAAGAAAAAAATCCCCCAGCTATAAAAATCGTACCTGAGCAATGAACACTTTCAGCTAAGAAATAAACAACCATGGACCCTACAGGTTGAAGCAAGAGAAGCTCCGTAAAAGGAGAGAGCCGGTCCCGTTTCGCGGGGTGTGGAACGACCCAAAAATCCGTTCGAAACGAGCGGCCGCGCCCGCAGGATCGCAGCGGGCAGAGGGCCGCGAGCAGCGGCGGGACGGGCCGGCCCTGCCCCTCGGCCCAACGGCTCCGCCGCTCCGCCGGCTCGGCACCGGCCAGAGAGCCGCCCCTCGCCCCTGCCGGCCGCGCTGCCCCGTCAGGCGCCACGGCGGCTCCCCCGGAAACAGCGCTCACATTATTGTCTGTGACAACGCCCGGCGGCCGCGCACCGCGAGAGCCTCTCCCCAGGGCACCGCCGCCCTCAGGCGGGAAGAAAGCCCGGCCTGCCCCCCTTAGCTCGGGGCAGCGTCCCTGCCACCGCCACCGCCCGCTCCGCAGCCCGCCCAGGTACCAGCCGAGAAGGCAGAGCACCCCCAAAGCGTAGTCCGGCGCGGGCAGGCGGCGCTGCCGCAGCCCCGGGCCCGTCTTGCGCGCCTTCCGCACTCACCGAGCGACGCCGCCGCCTCAGTCCCGGCCCGACCGTGCTCCCGGCAGCCCCCGCAGCGAACCCACCGCTCCCACGCGCGCACCCGCGACTCCAAACCAAATGACGCGAGAACTGCGCGCTGCCTCCCCCCGCGCGCTGCCCTCCCTTCGCCCCACGTGACTCTCCCGGCCCTATCAGCAGCGTCTCCAAGCGCTCGCACCTCCCATGGAAACATCGCGATCTCACCGCTCCCCCTGCAGGGCGGCCCCGGAGACCCCGCGGGGCCGGCTGGGCGGGGCCGGGAGAAACGCCGCGAGGCTTCTCCGCCGTTCTCCGGCGCCCGCAATGAAATCCCGCCCGAGATCTCGCGAGATTCCGGCGCGCTCCCCCCGAGCACGATGCCGCGCAGGAATGTGAAAGGCGCGCGCCCGCCGCCATTTTCTCTCTTTCTTGGCAGACAGCGATAGCGGTCGGAGCGGCGCCGGGGCGGCCATGGCGGACTATTCCACGGTGCCCCCTCCTGCCGCGGGCGCGCCCGGGGGAGGTGGTGGCGGGGCTGGAGGAGTGAACGATGCCTTTAAAGACGCGCTGCAGAGGGCTAGGCAGGTGTGTGTGTGGCTCCATCGAATCAATGGGGTCCTGGGGCCTGGAGGCCGCGGTCTCGGAGCTGCGGGAACAGTGAGGGCGCTGCGCACTCGGCTGTGGAGAGTGGGGGCCGCTCTGCCAGCGTGTGTGTGTTGGGGGGAGCTTTGTCCCGTCCCCACGCCCCCTTTGCGCCACCTGCCCGCCCTGGGCCGCGAGGTATTTGTGGCCCCGCTCCGCCATTGCCCGCGAGCAGCGCCGGGATCGGCTCGAGTGGATTTGCGGTGAGAGGAGCGGCCCCGCGGGGCTCCTCCGCCATGGCGGGGAGGCGAAATCTCGGCGGGCGAGTAGCGGCGCGTTATCGGGCCCGGGCCGGCGGAGGGACGGGACGGGAGGGCGGCGGCTCGGCGGCGCGGGCCGTGCTGTGGCGCCCGCGGCGCCCGCAGCCTGCTCGGACCGGTTGGGCAGCGCGGCGGCCTGCGGAGCTAGGGCGGCCCTTGCGGAAGCTCTTTATCCCGCAGTTTTATTTGCAGCTTGTGCACCACGGGCGATGTTTTCATCGTTTCTCGGGCGACATGTTCGACTTGTCTGTTAATAAGCGGTCGCGGTTTTGGCAGTATTTGAAGACCCAGTGTAGTCGGGTTTTGAAATAGTTTGGTGAGGCCCTACCGTGGGATATCACAGCGTTTCGGGAAGAACGCGTAGAGAAAGAAAATCCCCGTTTAGGAAAAAGATATTGGTGTTTAAAGGCCAAGTTCTCGTTCGGTTTGTTGTCCGTAGATGAGGAAAATTTAAGAGGCATCTACATTAAAGGATGAGCACAAGTCTTTAAAACTTAAAGGAAAACCTCTACAAACAAAACTGGTTTTGGCCTTTATTTAATTATTTGGGTTCATTTTAATGCGCATTGTTTAAATCGCTGAAATCTTTTAGAAGACGTGTTACAAACGTGGGCCGAACTAATTATTTTTCTTTCTTGGCTCGCATATGCCTTTTGTTTAGATTGCAGCGAAAATTGGAGGAGATGCTGGCACAGCAATGAATTCAAACGACTACGGTTATGGAGGGCAGAAAAGACCTCTTGAAGATGGAGGTATGCACTCATCCCTGCCGCATTTATTTTTGTGGAGTATGGCCACTGTGCCAGAGATTGCAGATGGTGGTTTTGTTTGTGGATTGGTTTTTTGGTTTTTTTTTTCCATAGCAGAACATTAAAAAAAAATTGTTACCCTTATAGATAATGACATATTTTTTCATTTTCAGTTTAATGGGAAAGTTTTAAACCGTTGTGCTCTAACTTGAAGTGAATGTAAGCCTGTTTTACAGGTTTAATGTGGTTTAAGTACTGCAAATAAAAAAATGTATGCTGGGGAAAGGGACAGAAATATTCAGGTTGCCAAATGCCTATGCAGGTGTTATTGAAGTCTTTCAGAGTTGTCTGGGATTGGTTACAACCTGTAAATTACAATTAGAGCTGGAAGTGCTCCTGAAGCTTGATTGTTTCATTGACTTTTTTACAGTACTGTTTCAAATAAAAGTATTAATGCATTTCATTGTAAAAGCATAGGACTTTAAAAAACCACAAAAAAGTAAATTTTCTTCTTGAAGACACTTTTGCATAGTCTAATAGTTCAGCTTACAGCATGTGTGAACCCTGATAAGATCATACTTAAACCTTCTGACTTGTTGCAGCTTTTTGGATTTGCCTTACACTGCAGTAAAGTTTTCTCCTGAAGTGTTTGTGTGTCTTCTTCCGTCTCTTATGGAGCACCCACTTTGAACTTAACATGGTTTGATACGGTTAATATACACACAAAATCCTAGCCAAATTATGGGAAGAAATCTTTGAGCTTGCTGAAATGTTCTCAGAGGTCTCACAAAAGAGAAATGCTTTTTTTTCCTTTAAGAGGATTGAAACTCAGTCTACAGAATGTAAGGCTTTATATCAGGAGTTCTTGTGTCCTACAATAAAGTTTTTTCCTATCAAAGGTGAGGTTTTTAATATACAAAAATGAGCTAATGATGCTTCAGATGATATATGTAATGTATTCTTTTTATTTTATGTGTAGATGGCTCTTGGACAAGTCCGAGCAGTACAACACACTGGGAGGGAATGCCCTCTCCTTTTAAAGGCAGGAATTTTTATTTATTACCTGTGTTTAGTATGTAAACATGACATAAACTAGTGGATCTTTCTGGATTGACACAAATATTTCTTGGAATATGTGGCTGAGTTTTTGCTGCACATAAATTATGGTGGTTCATACAGCCTTTGTTTTGGGGTGGGAAGGAAGCATCTGAAGTATTATCTTTTCAGATATAGGTTCACGTTGCCTTTTGTTTCTCTACTATACACAAAGGATTTGGACAGTAGTGATGTAGTTGTTTTGATTCTGGTTTTGTTTTGGTTTTGGTTTTGTTTTTTGAAGTTTTATGCTCTGAAATGCTTGATATTTGAATAGAGATTTCATATCAACATTCAGATTGAGATTGCATTGCCATGTGATACTGTTGTATTTTCAGATGTTCGGTCTAGATTTGTGGTCAGAATTACTGTTTCAAGTTACTGTTGACTTTTGTATGGATTTGATTTTTTTTTTCTTTTTTACTATAGAAGCATCATTAGCTTGAGCAGCCAACAAAGCTCAACCTTGTTCCTTATCTTAGTTGAGTTTCAGTGACTGGGTATCTGTGAGCTATCTACATACAGTGCGTTCTGAAAGCTGCCTTTTGTTAAACTGAATAGATACGTGGAAAAACCTAACATCTTTTCAGCTATACTAACCAAGTGCTGAGTGTTCGTGAGATTCTTTCTTTTATTCAGATGATCAACTCCCTGAAATTGGAGGAGAAAAAAGAAAGAAAAAAAGGGGGGCTAAATTCACTGGAAACTTACAATTCACATTAAAGGTTTAAACACTTTCTGAATTTCTTGGCAAAAAAAATTTAAAAAATCTTAATTTTGCAGATCAACCAGATGCTAAGAAAGTTGCTCCTCAGAATGACTGTAAGTAATTTTTATTTTGTTGTCAAAAAAAACTAAACAAGTGTAACATTGTCAGAACAACAGTTTGAAAGTATTCTGGTAGGTGACACTTGAATAAGTAAAATCCAAAAATATGGCTGGGGGTTTATGTCTTACTTGGTTGAAGCAGTGGGAGTCTGCTTGGTAGAACTGACAGTGGTGGTAGCAACAGTTAAGAGTCTTTATTGTTTCTAAACCTTTTGATAACACTTCTTAAAAGTGAACTTGGACGAAGGTTCGATACAATTGAGTTTTGTTATCAAAGGAAGAGCTTAGTTGTAAGCTATACCTCTTGTTTGAATTTAATTTTAACAATGTTTGTTTGTAGCTTTTGGAAATCAGCTACCACCGATGCATCAGCAGCAAAGGTAAGAGTTACACTACATCTTACTTAGGATTTTTATTGAAATCCAGCAGTTTCAAGCAGTTTTTCTGAAAAAGTGGTATAACACATGAAGCATTTATTTTGTTCATGTGTGATCTGTTGAAATTTAGCTTTAACCAAGTCCCAAGTCAGACACTTAAAATGTACCTACACTGCTCTCTCTCTTTCTCCACAGCCTAGGCTGTGGATTGAACTTAATAACAGGAAAATGTGTTGCCTGGCTTTTACTACTTCAGCATAGGTAGCATACCTGGAAGTTGGAAGCAGATCTGAAGAGAAAGGGGGTTATGCCATCTTGTAAACAAAAAGCAAAGCTGAAAGGCCTAAAAACAAAATAATTCAGACTTCATACAGATTATTACTCAGTTACATTTGTTACCATTTCATTGTTTTCTCTGCTCATTTCTTACCTAAACAACTAGATCCAACTATTATTCTAATGCTTTGGACAGTTCTGTGATACCAAAATTTCCAACATCCCTTAATGGATATACAGATGAAACTTCAAATGCTACAGTAGCATTTTCTGCGCTGTACATCTGTTAATTAAAAGGGGGAAGGAAAACTTTTGACTGATTTGTATGACACTTGAACTTTCTGTGTCATTTCTGTGTGTTGGCTTATGTAGAACTCTGCTTGCATAATGATTTTTCAAGTTAATGGGAGGCAAGTAAGCGAGGGTGATGGTGGGGCAGTAGCTTGCTTTAGTTTAATGGGAGGATATATAAATGTAATGCAGGTTTGTTCTGTGGATGGTCATGTCTTTTGTTTAACATTGGCTGTAGGTCTGTGATGACAGAGGAGTACAAAGTTCCAGATGGGATGGTTGGATTCAGTAAGTAGTATGGGTGTGCTGTTGCAGTGTAGTGGGGGATGTTAGGAGATGCTGGTAATACAAATAATCTTTCTGTATTTTCTTTCTCCAAGTAATTGGCAGAGGTGGAGAGCAGATCTCACGCATACAGCAGGAGTCTGGCTGTAAAATCCAGATTGCACCTGGTAACTATTTGGTGGGAGATGGGGGGAGTTTAATTTGTCTGTTTGGGGGGAATGGGGGTGGTTGGTAGGAGGTCCAGAAGATTGCTCATTGCTTCTTATTGCCTGAACCTTTATTTATTTAAGATACAGGTTAATTTTTTTGTGCTAATCATGAGTATGATGGGCTAAAGAAATGCAAAACAGAATACACTGATTATTCTATTTCATTGAATATGAAATTCCAGCCCTTTATATAAGATGAATAATCTCATAATCTCTTTCTGACTTAACACTACTGATAAGTTGGTTTTATTTTATGATTGCAGATAGTGGAGGCCTGCCTGAAAGATCATGTATGCTAACTGGAACACCAGAGTCTGTTCAGTAAGTATTTTGAACTGATGTCAGGACTGTAGTCGTGATTTTTCTCTGATGGCAGCTGACCTGACACAGGTGGTCGGTACATACTTGCTTTTGTCCACTGTTGTGGTAGTGGTTACAGGTACAAATGTCCTTACTGAATGTACAAATGGCCGTACTTGACATGCTGAATCAAGCAGTAGCTTTTGTTCTGAATTAAGCTTTGATGAGTGTATCTATATTCAGGGACCTCGAGGAGCTAACTTCATTACATATGTTTGGTAAAGGACCATCATTTGTATTCCAGTACTGGGATGGTTTTGTTATTTTGCAGTTAGTTTCTTAAATTACTTTTGCAGATTGATTGAGATTGCTTAATATTTCTTAGTGATAATAACCACAATATTTTTGCAGGAATTTTTCTAATTAGAAGTTTTGCCAAGCACAGTAGGTGTGGGCAAGTGATAGTTGCAGGAATAAGCATTAGAAATTTGTATTTTCTTTCACAGGTCAGCAAAAAGATTACTTGATCAGATAGTTGAAAAGGGAAGACCTGCACCTGGATTTCATCATGGTGATGGACCTGGAAATGCAGTCCAAGAAATTATGATTCCAGCAAGTAAAGCAGGATTAGTGATTGGGAAAGGTGGAGAGACAATTAAACAATTACAGGTATATGCATATTTTCTTTCAAATATGTTAGTACTGAATCTGGATTTGAGTGAGTATTGACCTCCCTTTTATCAAATAGGAGCGGGCAGGTGTCAAAATGGTCATGATTCAAGATGGTCCACAGAATACTGGTGCAGACAAGCCCCTTAGGATAACTGGAGACCCTTATAAAGTTCAGGTACAGAGTGCTTCACAATTCTGAGCATTTTCTAGTCTGTTCTGATGTTGCAGTACCTAAAAGAGCTTTCGTTCTTCTTTTAGCAAGCCAAGGAAATGGTGCTGGAGTTAATTCGCGATCAAGGTGGCTTTAGAGAGGTGCGCAACGAGTATGGGTCAAGAATAGGAGGAAATGAAGGGATAGACGTAAGCATGGTTGAAAAACTTGTTCACTGTATTTTGAGATGTTAACTTTAAAATGTTAAGTTGGTCAATACCACTGAAAGCTTTTAACCAGATTTCAAAAGTGGCTGTGGCATGTAAGTATTACTTTATTATTGCTGAATGTATGACACTAAATGATGTGCAGCATTCACTTTACATTGCCAGCAGTTCTGAAATATTACAAATAGCTGGAGTTCTTTTATCAAATGAGCAAGTAAATTATGTGGCCAAATGTATCATGTTACAACATTATCGAAATTGGACTTTGGCCTTTACAAGAACTTATTTAAGTCCAGCTATCAATGCAAGTCACAAGCTAGTAACTGTTCATCGGGGGAGAGGCTTAAAGCTTCACCTGCTGGAATCTGCGTTTTAGACACTCTATATAAATTCTTTTTTCTGTTTTCTTTTTTTATTTTGAGAAGCATAAAATCCACTCTAATTGCTACCACTATGAGAACTTCTAAAGCACAGGATAACTTTTCTATTTAATGGTTTTGTCCAGTATGTGCTAGGCTTGTGACTTGATATTAAAAAAGTAATCCTTGAAAAAGCCTGAAGTGGCATAGGACTTGTCCTAGTTTACAATTCTAAGTAATTCTAATCCTTTCATTGTGTGGATTTTTTAGGAATATCTGTGTCATCAACATCTTGTTTGGTTGGGCTTTTTTTTTAGGTTCCAATACCACGATTTGCTGTAGGTATTGTAATTGGAAGAAATGGAGAGATGATTAAAAAGATCCAGAATGATGCTGGTGTTAGGATCCAGTTTAAGCCAGGTTTGTAACCCAATCATTACCTTCTGTGACTTAAATGTAAATTTACTGAATTGCATATACTGGAATAGTTCATTTTTATTCCAGATGATGGAACAACTCCAGATAGAATAGCCCAGATCACAGGGCCTCCTGACAGATGTCAGCATGCTGCAGAAATTATTACGGATCTCCTTCGCAGTGTTCAGGTTGGGTAACGTTGTTCAGTGTTTAAAATCTCCTGCTCATCTTTTGGAAAGACCCAAATTTTTCAAAAAGTTTGTGTAACTAAAGAAAATAATTTGGCTGTGCCATTTGACTGTACTTCAAATTTGGTCTGGAATATGAATGTTTATTTTTACAGCTACAGTTTTGCAACTGTAAAATTTTGACCATACTGATTCAAAGTCATGGCATTTCTTGATGTAGCTGGTTTTAGAGCTGCTGCTTCTGTTTTGTGTTGATAGCTAGTATGCTCTTACTTTTGGTTGTAATCAATTTTTAATAGCTTATTGTTAGATGAGCCCCACTATAGCATTTATGGAAAGCAGACAAAAATTACATCTTTGTGTGTGTGAAATTTTCTTCTTGCCTCTATATCCTTTGCTCCTTCATCTTTCCTATGCAGAATTGTACAGGATATTTTTAGAACGTGATGTAGTTCTTTCATAGAAAGTACTGCTTTAACTACCAAAATTGTCTGAATAGTGAATCAGTATTTTCTTAACAATGATGTTGTTTAACCTGCTTGCATTATTTGTTAGCTATAATTTTATAGGGCATGCTCATTTGTTTGTTGCTGCTTCTTTTTAGGCTGGTAACCCTGGTGGACCAGGACCTGGTGGTCGAGGAAGGGGTAGAGGCCAAGGCAACTGGAACATGGGGCCTCCTGGAGGATTACAGGAGTTCAATTTTATTGTCCCTACTGGCAAAACTGGATTAATCATTGGAAAAGGCAATGTATCTTATATATGTACATCTGTATGTTACTTAAAAAAACCACTCAGCTTTTCTGTGTGGACGAACACTACGCTGATAGACGTGTCATGAGCGTGATGCTAGTAATGCTGGGGGTGTATCTTCAATCCCTGTATGGGCCTTTCACTTAGGAGTTGGACTCCATGAGCCTTGTGGGTCCCTTCCAACTCAGAATATTTTGTGATTCTGTGATTTTTTTAAGAACTTTTAGTTGCCCAATTTCCCCTGTTTTGAAGACTTTATATATACTAATAGTACATAAAACTTCTCTGGATCCTGTAAGAAGAGGAGCCAGTTCAGGGAATTTAGCTTTCTGGCTTTGGTGCATGGCAAGAAGTTGTGAATTTAACTACCTTGTCAGCCTCTATGTGGCATTTTTGTCATTTAGGCTTCCTTGCTCCTTTATAGGGAGGTTGGGTTTTAAGTTTATATATAAACTTAAATATAACTTATATATATATAACCATGTGTGTCTATTGTTATTAATGTCTAATACTAAATATTTACATAAACAAAAAATACAGACAAGATTGTAGGAATTCTTTGCTGCTGTTTTGACTAACATTTTTGTAGTCTTTAAAAATAATTTCTTTTGCTAGTTTATTGCCGTTAAATCTCTATAGTACACTGAAGAGATGTTATTTGAATTGTTAGAATATTCTTGAATGGCTCATAAGAATAGGTGACTTTTCATGTCTTTTTGGCTTCCATTGTGTACACTTTTCTATGATGTATTTTTTGCTTTAATGTACATCATAAAAACTATATTGTGTTGTAGGTGGAGAAACGATTAAAAGTATAAGCCAACAGTCTGGTGCTAGAATAGAACTTCAAAGAAATCCTCCACCTAATGCGGATCCAAACATGAAGATGTTTACTATCCGTGGGACACCCCAGCAAATAGATTATGCACGACAACTTATAGAAGAAAAGATTGGAGTGAGTGGATAACTGATTTTTCGTTTACTATTACAGCTAAACAGAGCCGAAAGCAGGTGGTCTTTGTGGAGATCTCTCTTTCCTTTCACTTCTCAGATTAATTTAATTAGATAATAAATTGATAATAATGATAATCTGGGTTTAAGGCAATATAATAAAGTCTTGAAATGGAAACATGCTGAAGAGTTGACCTCTTCAGCATCGTATGGTGTGTTCTGGAAAATGCCAATTTTGTGTATATGAAAAAATGGATAAGTTCAAAGATGTCAATGATACAAAATTGCGTTTTGCTTTTCAGTCTTAGCATGTTTGGGTAAAGTTCTAAGCCAAGTTATACCTTCAGTTTCACTGCGCTTTTGTTTGCATGTGTGTGCATGGAATCAAATTTACTAGAGGCTTTTTGTGTCTGGCCTTAAAAGCAGATTTAGTTAGTCAGATTTAGATGTATTGATTTATTTTGAAACCGATAGTCGTGTTAGAGCGTGGGGAGTTAAGTGCAACTTGTGGAAAAAATCTGTGGGTTTTTTGTAAAATCCTTCACTTCGTCAAGAAGGAACTAAAATAAGTGCAGTTTTTTAGTTGCCATTACTGCCACAGCTGCCTTTAACTAGCTCTAGGCCTAATCAAACTTCAGGTGGCCTGTTTTCTGCAGGGAACTGTCTTTAAAACCAGTCAAACCTTTCAGATGTTCTTTGAGTGTTCAGATAAATGCTTTTAAAGTGCTGGAAAATGGAGAACCTCAAGGTGTATTTTCGTCTCTGTGCTGCCCTTGTCACAGGGTCCAGTGAATCCATTGGGTCCACCTGTTCCCCATGGCCCCCATGGTGTTGTTCCCGGCCCGCATGGACCTCCTGGGCCACCAGGTCCTGGTGCTCCCATGGGACCGTATAACCCAGCTCCTTACAACCCAGGCCCTCCCGGTCCTGCACCTCAGTAAGTATTGCTTCAGCTGCCTTCCTTCTGCGTGGGCTGATCCTGGGACTGCCGTTCACTCTGTATGACCTGATCTTTTACAGTGGTCCTCCAGCTCCATATGCTCCACAAGGATGGGGAAATGCTTATCCTCACTGGCAGCCACCAAACCCACCAGACCCAGGTAAGAAATGCACAGCTGTGCTGTAGTGTTGGTAGATTTCAAGTACATCCATTCTGTCCTTAAGAGTGTATGCATTGTACAGTCCACTTGTGTTACCCTCATAAAGCTGAAAAGCTCCTATTTTTCTGGCTTTTTTTACACTGATTGTCAGTTTACTTAATTTTGCACTTTCCATGTGTGGCTTGTGAAATGTTGAAATTTAATTGTTACCGTTGGAGTATGCTTTTTTACAAATGTTACTGAAACTGCATCACTATGATACTTCTTGCAAGTCTTGGTTCACTGATTTTGTGCAACTCAGTTTTCTTTAAATTGATGTTTTTGCATAAAGTTCTTTATTAAGGATGTCTTTTCTTTCTCTAATAGTAAATGACTTTGTGTTTTATTCTAAACAGTCTTCACTGATTTGTCTTCTAGCAGTTATTGCTATGATGTTTCTAGGTTTTGTTCTGTTACAATTACTTTTAAGAGTCTGATACACCAGTGTCTTTTGTTGAGTCCCTTTTGAGGGCTGAAACCTTGGTGAATTGCCGTTAATACAGTAAGACTAGTTAGGGATGTATTTTGAGCTTTTCCTTGTAATAGTTTTGTATTTTCTTCTGAAATCCATCTTTGTAGAATCTGTTTCTTCTGTTTCTGTTTATCTTTGTCGAGACTGGGAGTTCTTCCTTAATTCCAACTTCCAAAGTTGTAGTATCCTGCTTTTCTTTAAGTTTACATCCTTTGGTTGGACTAGAGGATATGGGGAAATGGAACATCAGCCACAGAAGGCATGGTAAGGCTAGATGCTTGAGTCTGTTGTGCCTCATTTGAGGTAGTTTCCTCAGAACTTGAGCCAAAAGATCTCAATTTCATTTGTATTATAAATGACAGATATTTTCTGATAGCCACTGTTCCTGATATAGGTTCCATTAGTGGAGAAGGGATCTCTGTGTATGTATCACATTATGTCTTTGCAAAGAGTTCTTGCTGGTTTTAGTTCCCAAACTTCTGCACAAGGTAGCTCTGCATGTATTCAGTTCAGTATTTAAAGTGCCTGCTGACATCATCTAGAAGTGTAATGGTTCAAAGTGACTTACTCTTCAGCATAGCAAAAGTATTTAATGCAAAACCACTGCTAAAATGTTACAGCCTTTTCACATCACTTTTTTATTTTGATGAAGTTATTTGTCTGCATAAAGGCTGTGTAAGAAAAAACGGCAAATACTCCCTTGATGTCATTTTAATGATTCTGTAACTGTTTCTCTGATAAATATTCTCTTAAAAATCTAATGAAGTTCTCACATGTGCAGTTGAAGTTGGTGTTTCTTTTGACTGGCATTTCTTTGGATGAATTTTCTACAGTTTTCACTCAGTTACTTATTCCAGTGTAACAAATGGATTATTTTAGTACTTTTTTCAGAGGTGCTTTCTGCAGAACTGTCCTTGCCCTTGTCATGTGAAAGTGGAGCTAGTTACTACAGTCAGATTTCTTTGGAAATTTAATGAAACCAGCTCTGTGTTCTTCTACTCAAGAGAAGTAGCTCAGGAGAAAGGAGGGGGGGAATTGAGCAATTGCTTATTTGATATTTGCAGGTAACCTTAGAATATAGGATATGTTGGTTTAAATCCAGTGTTGTTGATTTGAAACAGAAACTAGTGTGTTAACATTTTCTTCTGTGTGCATCTGAAGTGGTTACATCTGACTTTCATTGCAGGATTTCTTTTAGCATTAATTTGTTGTTCTGGGTTTCTTCTTGAATGCCTTTTTCAGGGAATTTCTTCATCTTCCATTACCCACTGCCTTACCTGTTTTGTGTTTAGGGAGGATTGTATTTATGTTCCCATGTATAGTTACTCTAAAGTATCAGTTGTGTCCATGTCCTTTTGTGAATATCTCTCCTCACTTGGCTGCATTTCTTTGCAGATACTTTTATTCTTTAAGACTGCAAATACTGTTTGCAAATGTATGCTGGTTGTGTAAAACATATTATGTTCTCTAATAGTAGATTTTCAGGTATTGTGGATTGCCAGTCTGGTAATGTAATCAATCTGTGATTCAGCAAGAATAAGCCATTCCTAAAGGCTAAATGTGAGAAACAGAGAAATAAAACCCTAGGAAGCAGCATCATCTACCTAGATGTAGATAAAAATAAGGAACCATGGAGATAGATGCAGAAGATGCAGCTGTTTCTATTATTTTTATACTAAAAAGCTGTAAGTAAACAGTGATGCTTAATAGCCATATATGGGGATTCAGATTCTTAAAATGCTGTGTGTTTCTCTGTTTTACTGTTACCTTAAAGTTGTAACTGACAAGCATTGCAAATACCCAGTAAGTCTTGTATTCTTCTGTTTCAGAAATATGTTTTTGGCATGCCTCCTCCACCGGTGCCAGTGTCATTAGCGTGAGGTTCTAACAAAAGTAAAACCACTGAAATCGTTTGGTGCTAGAATGATTCATTGCTGCTACCATTTATTAACATGACTGTTTAAACAAACTTGAAAAATCTGTTTCTGTTTATCACATGTAAGATTAATAAGTGGCATTGTAGTAGTAAAGATTCTACAATTATTTTATCTCACCAGCTCCTTGAAAGTACACTTTGTACAGAACATTGGTCTGAAACGTGATCAAAAGTTTATGCTAGAAAGAAAAATATTTAAAGGATGTACATGGATATTTTGTTTAGATGGATTTCTCCTTGGAGGAAAATAAGAATGCCTAGGACAGGATTAATTGAAGGACAGCATTCTGTTCATAGTAGTACTATTATAAATGCTTATGTTGTTTTCATAGGTAAGCCAGGAACAGATCCCAATTCAGCAGCGTGGGCAGCTTATTATGCTCACTATTATCAGCAGCAAGCACAGCCACCACCTGCAGCCCCTCCTGGTGGACCAGCTACGACCCAGACTAATGGACAAGGTAGATATGGAGTGAAATGGACACATTTCTCATTGCTGGAGGTGTAAATACCCCATTATTTTTTACTGTTGTCCTTGTATGTCGGGTAAATTTATTTTAAGTAGCTGGTTTTCTTGGGAAACTACTGCTCATAGCCTTCAACATTGCTTGTCTTAATTTCAGTAGTAACAAGGGTAATGTATTTCTCTTGAAATATACAAAAGAGAATTTTGCTGCACTGTGTGCTGACTTAATGACTACATAGAGCAGTCATAAATAAAAATGTAATGAGCTAAGCTGTTGATTGTCATTTGCTTTAATGGTTGCATTGCTTCCAGTGGGTTTAGGACAATTACAGTTGTGGCATTTAGTTGTGTGTTTTTAATTTTTGTGCCTGCCTGAGGCTCACCACTTGAATTTTGGTGTTTTGTATTGCTAGTGGTATGCATTTCCTGAATCTTGAAAACATGTCTTTTTTACTAGTAGTTTGTAATTGTAGTTCCTAATTGTAGCTTGTACCACAAAGGTTTATAGGGTCAGATTTGAGTCATGTCATGAGGGACTGTTACTGAAAATTTCAGTAGATTATTTGGATTATGTGTGAAACAAACCTCAGTAATTTTGGTTTAACTATTTTTAATGTAATTCAGGAGATCAGCCAAATCCAGCACCAGCAGGGCAGGTTGACTATACCAAGGCCTGGGAGGAGTACTACAAAAAAATGGGTAAGTGTGTGTGCAGGGGTTTTTCTGTTGTTTCTCCTATTCCACATTCATAGTGGAATCTTTTGGTAGACGTGCATATTTTGATGGATGAGATGAGGAATTTTAGCCCCAAAAATTGTAATGCACAGTCATGTGTCTTCTGAACGAAATACTGCTGAGAAACAGACTTCAATTTTGTTTTGTTTTTAGGCATTTCCTGGTACTCAGCCTAGTAATCAGCTTTACAAAAATACTTCAAACTTAATGAGATGTCTTTGATCATTAAGAAACAACATCTTTTAAATGGTTCAATCCAAGTGTTTTAAAGTACATTTCCCAAGTTTCAAAGTTAAGTTTGATCTACTTTATGAAGCTGTTCTTCTTGTTTGGTAGTTGTTTCCCAATTCTCTTCAGATTACATACAATTTTTTTTTCCTTGTACTTTGCTTTCCAGGTTACTAAAGCATCATAATTAGCTTTCATTTATACTGTGCCCTTTTTTAAATAGCATTTGTTTTGCAGCACTCTAGAACTGTGTTTAAACTGCAGGTTCTATATTGTTGATAGCTTTTATCAGAAAAATGAAATTAATGTTCTGGTTAACTTGATTGTTTCATTGTTTTGTGTATAAGGAAAGTATGTGGTTTTTATGTACTGGCAGAAGGTGTCAGTACCTTTTAAATCAAGGTCATGTTTTGTCCATGGTGTTCTGCCATGGATGCTGTTGGTGATGGAGGGCTGGATACTGAGCACCACTGGGCTTAGGAGTGCCAGTGCTTTCCCAGCTATCTCACCAGCATACAGCAGCATCTGCTTTGGGATGTGTTCTTGTTTGCATGGGAGGCTTTGGTGGCTGTTCTGCCATCTTCCAGCTGCACTCAGTTTTCTCACAAAATATTAAAAGCTTTCAGATTTAAGATTAATAACATGCTTAGTTTGTCTACCAACATTCCACTGTATTGATTATTATTTGCCAAGACAGAACTGTTCTTATTTTGGTACAGTATAAGTGATGAATTCTGCAGAAAGTACATAATGAGCATTTAGTTCATGAGTATCAGACTAACAAAATTACAAGTCCCAAACATGTGATTTTTAAGGTGATAGGCCTTCCTATTTTTCTTCTTCCTGGTTCATTCAGCTATTTCTTTTCAATTTACTGTCTTTGTTAGTTTGGCTCTCATTCTGAAATGCAAACTTGTGGGTGGCTTTCACTTTTTTTAAAATCATGGAATTAGGTGGCAGGCGCTCTGCCATCTTTTTCATTTGCTCTTGGAAAGCAAAGTCTGGGTTGCACTAGTGTTGCACTTGCTCAGATTAAATAATAGCTAGTTACAAGGTGTTGGGGTAGAGTTTATGGGAGCAATTCCAAAGAGGAGTGCGAGCCAAAAAAATACATTGGGAGGTAAAAATAGTTGCTCTTAAAATTCAAAATGTAAAAAATGCCAGGACAGTCAAATAAGGGGAAAACACAAGGGCAGTTCCCAGCTTAATTCCTTTTTGAATTCTTTGCCTGAAGAAGAGCTTGATGGCTGGACCTGCAGAACTTGTCTGTAAATCATGAGAATTTTTTGCTGCAGAATCTTGATGTGGTAGATACCATTTCTGTAAAGCCAGTTAGAATAGAGGAATTGAGCTGGAGTTGATGTAATGCTAAATGGTGCTGGTTTTCCCCACCTCATTAACAATGTTAAGAAGTAGTAAAAGGCCTGATGGACAGGAAGGCTGTCCAACAGCAAGTTCTTGTGGTGTCCAGGTTTTCCAGTGCCATTTGTGCTTCCTAGAGTACTGTAGTGTTCTGTCCCCATTGACTTGTGCCAAAGGATGAGAATTACAAGTCTCATCCCTTACTTGCTCTTTGACTCCGATTTTTCACAGCACAGATGATTTCACCAAACACAGTTAGGGCGAGCTGAACTGAAACTCAGACTTCTTGAGCCTGGTCAGTTCTATTTTTGCTGCTGAAGAAAAGCATTTTGATAATCCTTGTGGCAGGCTGAACGAGTTGCCTGTAATACTGCAATTGTTGTTTCGGATTTTCTCATTTAGTCAAGTATGAGTGATCCGAAAATGCTAAAACACTCCTGAATATGTCCACCCAAACAACAGCAGTGTTTTCAAAGTGGCTTCCTACTGGTGTGATATGACTGTTAATAACAGAGAACACTTCACGGTATTTTTCACTGAACTGTGACTTGAATATTAACCTGTTTTCTGACTCAGAAATACAGTGGCAAAGTCCATCTCCTTTTTCAGACCCTTGTTTCAGGGGATACTGCTTTGAGTAGCAAATACTCCAAAAAGTCTCTTGTGAGAGTTCCCTCTAAACATGAACTCACGATCATTAGTAAATAATCTGTATGTCACTATTGGAATTTGTAAATTTATCATGTAATGCCATTCCCATGTATTGTGGGCTTGACATACAGTTAAAGGATTCCATTAAAAAATAAAGTGTTTTTTAAAAGATTCCTTAGCATTGTAGTGGGAAAGAAGAAATAAAACAATTTGCTGTTACTAGAATCACCCTTGATAATGTTGAAATGTAAAATGTGCTGGTGTTTCCTTTTCCAGCCCTCCTTAAAAGGGAGGTGTTCTGTGTTTCTCAAATTTCCTTTGTGTGGAGCTGGTCAGGATAACCTGTAAGTGTTCCTGTTGAATTTGGATATTAATGAGCAGGAGCTGCTCAGTGCAGCTTCTGCACTGAAGGGAAGCTTTGACTAAACTCAATTCCATGTGTAGGTTCAGAACTACTCGTAGTACTTAGCAGGGAACGCCCAAAATACTCATCAGGACAGAAGTCCAGTTTGACATCTTTGAGTTGATGTTAAATTTTCTTTATTTGATTCATTATTTGAATTTCTGTGCTGCCTTGACATAGCTGGCTGAATGTCCAAAGATTCTTGGATCCTAATGCACAAAAAATCCCTTATCTTTGACATTCAGTTGTGCTGACAGTAAATTGTAAGTACAGTTATTACCTCAAAGGTATGGTGAACAAGGGAAGAGTGTATCCTGGGATAATTTATAACCACTAAAAAAGGTAGTTTTTGTTTAAATAATTGATCAGAAGTGTAAACTGTAAGTGGCAGTACAAGTTGTATAGTGTGATAACAGCTCTAAAGATTTGACAAAATTCAGGTTTTTCTGGAAATTCCTTTACTGTATAAATCAAAATAAAAGATACTCTTTCAGAGCTTACCTACAGTGTAAGTGGAAAAAATAAGTTGTAAAGAGAGTTGAAGAATGGATGGTTGTATTTTGATGGTTTTCAGGATCGTGCTTTGCCAAATACTCACGTTCTCTGCTCACACTTCATGTTTTTGAGAGGATTAGAAGACTACACCTGTAGGAGTAGTGTGAATAGCTAGGATTCTTCACGTGAATTTTCTTTGTTAACGTATTTTTAAAAAACTAACAAAGCCAGCCTTCTGTCTGATACCCCAGAAGACACTTCATCGGAATTTTTGATACTCATGTTCTTCAGAAAGTTGCTCAGTGGTCTTGTAATCAAATAAAAGGTGAGGTGGTTTCAGGTAGGACTGAAAACTTTCAGCTCTCATCATGTGGAAGCTGCCCTGTTCTGTTCATAACAGAAGTTGGGTGCACGTGGAGTTGTACAGGGTGCAGGCTTACATTTTGCCTGAGTTTGTTTCCTGTAGGGTGATGTGATGTAGTAGTTTGGTTGTGTTGGCTTTGTGGGGGTTTTTCCTAGTATCTTAGAAAAAACTTGCACAGGTAGGTTTTTGGTAGTATCCTGGCTGTAGAACTTTTGATTTGAAAAATAACCCATTAAGAATGTAAATCAGAAGTGTCATAACACAATAGTAAAAATTCTGGTTTGGAATTTCAGGAAACTTCAAATGAAGCACTGCATATAAACCCCTTCTGGGTGCTTGCACATGTGTGTGAACAGATGTTCAGGTAGAACATAGCGAGTGTTGCTTTGCTTAGAGTCTGGCACATTTTGTAATGGTAACTGCAAAAATGCCTCTCAGAAATCATAAAGATTAGTGCTACTAAGAGGGGTGTATTTGGTGTTTCTGAAGGTGAGGGGAAAAGGAAGTAAAAATGTTTGTGACAGATCTCCTGTGGAAGAACAGCACAACTGAAAAGTTGGCTGTAATTTTCTTTGATAGTTTTTCTTGGTTTTTTAATATGCTGAAGAGTCCCTGTGTATCATCTATTTGGGATTTTAGTCAGTTGATTCAATTGAAAGGAGCAGTAATTCTGAGCTGTCTGGGAGAGTGTATTTGTACATGCTCTTGTTTCTAGAGGATTGGAACTTCCACAATGCATGGATATAAGTTTCAGGACTGTAATCTGTGGTGGAGTAAATGTTTACAAAAATTATTATACTTTTTGGAAACTGTAACCCGCAGTAACCTTGTAATTAAGTGAAGGATGCTGGAATTGGGGAAGAGTATGAATTGGCATCTGCTGAGCTAATGAATGCAGTCTGTAAAATAAGATAAAATTAGTCTAGATGGATTAAAAAAAGTTTTGCCTCTTGGTGTGTGTTTAAATGCTATTGTTGTTTAGGTCAGCAGGCTTTAAACATGATTCATGGTTATGAATTAAGAGGCAGAAAAAACTGTCCTTAGGGTTCCTCAATTTTGATTTACATGGGAATCATTACATTAAAATAATAGGGTGAGTGTTTAGGCTGAAAAAAGGAGCCACAAGTTTAGTCAGAAGCCTTGGAGGAATATTGCTAGGTGACGTTTGTTAGGCGCTGCGATCTTAAAATTTTCTCATTTCTGTTGCACCACCAAAGCTGTGTAATTGTAATTCCTTGCAGGTCAAGCAGTTCCTGCCCCTGCTGGGGCTCCTCCGGGCGGTCAGCCAGATTACAGCGCAGCGTGGGCGGAGTACTACAGGCAGCAGGCAGCGTACTACGCTCAGACAAGTCCACAGGGAATGCCGCAGCATCCTCCAGCACCACAGGTACAGTCCTAAAGAGCTTTTTGGCTGGCTTCCGTCTCAGTGGTTGTAGATATTTTTTTGCATGTCTCCTGCTTTGTTCCTTTGGGGTATGCATCTTTTTTTCTAGCAAAGTAGCTATCAGAATAATTAGTAGATGACTTTGTTTACCTGATAACTTGAGTTCTGTATCTATCCATATGTTTGGTGATTTTTTTTTTTAAAAAAAGAAGAAAAACTTTCTCCTCCCAGGGTTTTGAAAACCATGCAAGAAGCCACCACCATTTACATTAACCGATTTTTCTTTCTTAAAGGCTTCACTCCTGAGTTAGCTCGATGTAAAGGATTTTCTTTAACTTTTTGTGTATCTCTTATGTATCTCTTCTGCACAGGGCCAATAATAAGAAGTGGACAATACAGTATTTGCTTCATTGTGTGGGGGAAAAAACCTTTGTTAAATGTATGGATGCAGACGCCTTGATGAAGATCTTAATTTTGGTTAAAAAAATAGTGTTTTTGAAAATGTACAAAATATCTATCACTACTGATAGGAGGTAATATTTCTGTGTAGAAATGAAAAAAATGGTTTGTTTTTAGTATTAGTGTAGATGTACACATTCCAGCAAATGTATTTGCAATTATGTGGTCAATGCTTTGTGATATAAATGTACTTTTTCAATGTATACTTTATCACTTTTAAAAATGCCTGTTTTGTGCTTTACAATAAATAATATGAAACCTCCTGTGTCGGTAAGTTGGATATGTGGGTATATGCAGAATTAATTATAGGATTGATTTGCAACGCTGAATCAAGGTACCTGTACACAAATGAGTTGGGTTTTTTTTCCCCCCATAAACCATGTTGAGTTTAAAAACTTGTCGTTAGTGTGTTTTTCCCCTCTTGCAGAATAGCTGTAGATGGAGGATCTCTTTCATTCATTGTATTTTGCTGCCTAGCACCAGTAATCTTGATACCTTATTTTTCTTTCTATTTGATTAAAACTGCATGTGTTTAAGAAGATGATCTTTTGGCATACTTCCATTGCATTAACAGTGAAATTTCCTTTTATACATGACCACTGTTTCAGACCTGTGCAGCTGCTATAACAGATAACTTTTGGTTTTAATTGAATACTTCAAAACTGTTCCTGCATAACTATTTTACGGATTTTTTCAGACTAGTTATAAAACTTACTTTAAGTGTAATGTGCTTAAGCCTTCAGTTTAAAGTAGTCCACTTCAAAATTCAGTATAGAAAAGTCAATGTGGTAATGCATAGTAGTTACAAAAATTGCATCTGTCCTTAAAACGCTGTTTCGTTTGAGTGGTGGGAGTGTTTGAGAACTTCCTGCAGAGCAGATAACTTCTCTTTTTGTAAATATTCAAGTATTTGAATCAACTGATTATTTTTTTATATATACTTGAAACTTCTTATTGCTCTAATGCTCATACTAAAAAGCTGATTCTCTTGAAATCCTATGTTTGCTCTTTGCATATTTATTGGCTCTTTGCATATATTAGACTACATGCACTACAGTCTGTCTTGCCATTGTCTGTTGAAGTGCAGGTTTGATCCAGCCAGTATAGAACTAGCTCTATAGGGGTGAGGAGGACTGTGCTGTGTATCATCCTTGATTGTTCCTTCAAGGAGCATTGCACTGTAAGTACATCAGAATGACAAATTGATGAACTGCAACAGTATCTTTTTGTCAATGTTCCACATAATGCAAATGCTGTACTTGTGTGATATTATGTTGGAATACAGTGCTGGTATCTTAGGAAATCCTAATTGCTTCTTAATTCAGAAACATAGGTTTGCTTATATATATACATACACATAATCTGAGTTTTGTGGGTAAGTATTCCTGAAACTTGTAGCAATAGCTAAAGAAAATCATGTTTCTGTTTATCTGAGTAAGAGTTATTTTCATTAGTACTCCTGAGACAGCTGTCATTCAGTGTTTTAAAGTATGCATATCATAACATTGAAGTCTTTGGAACCACTTGTTAGACAGAGTTGTCTTTGTCTCCAGATAGTTTGAGGATATGTAGTGATGTAGGTATGTTTTAAATAATTCTATAACTGTTAATTGCTTTAATTTTTGGAACACCATGTTGTTGCTTTGAGAATAAATTTTTTTAGGGTGGCTGCACAGAGAAATAAAAGTTAAGGCTTGAAAACTGAAGTAGTTTTTTCAGGTAATCAGCAATGTATATATTGTGCTGTAGAAATAGAAGGAGTTATTTTTATCCCTTTTAAAATTAGGAATTGTGCTGGTAGCTTGAAGAAGGCTAGGACAGTATTTGCTATCTTTAGTGTAGGGTATTAAGTTTAATAGTTCAGATATTTTGCATGGTATTTTGTAGATAACCTTACAGAATGGTGCATTTATTATGTACTAAACTGAGCAAAATTAAATTCACTGGATTCTTTATCATTCACAAAATGGAGGCTGTTGATTTTGATTCATTTAAAGTATAAAATCTTTATTAATTGCAAACAGTGCAATTATTTATACTTCACAGTGCCTTCCCAGACCTTCCACCTTAGGTTCTGCTGCAAAAAAGCAACAGGTAAGCACAACCTAAGGAAGTATATAAATTGATATCTTTCAGTACATTAATGTTGTCCCTGTGAGATCTTTGTGGTTGTGTATTGAAAAGCAATCTGCTGCTTCCCCAAATGCATTGTTACTCACGGTTCCATTTGAGTGGAAAATCTTAAGTTTTTAAGCGACTGTTTATATTTCTAGGTCAATATGTATTTTTGTTTTTCCTTTTTTTTTTTTTTTTAAGAAAAGGTTATTAGATTGCAGTAATTGAACTTGATCAGAATAAGTAATTTTTGTTATTTTACCTCAGATAGATAATTGTTGCAATTAAAGAACCAAAACTTTTAAAATGTGCAGGAATTGCTTTGGTTAGAAATGTCAACAGCCTTCACAAATGTTTTTTTTTAATAATAGGGCACTATTCCCACTTAATCCATAAGACCTAAATGTAAAGAATTACTTCTTGTTGTTATCACTGAACTTGATAACTTGTCTTACAGTTACAGTATGTTAGTGGAATCTTTAGATAAATTAGTTTGCTTATTCATACTTGACATGGTAGGAAAAGAGGTTTTGGAGTTTGAGATGAGTATGTTGTAACTGAAAAAGCATGAGCACCAGTTAAATCTTAACAGCACAGCAAATAATATTTTATCGCTATAGCACTCAGTGTATCCTGTTTCTGATACTTTTAACTGAATTGCTGAATATTTTGGTAGTATGAAATGTTAAATGTCTTACAGATGGTCTGGTACAGGTTTTTGTTCTGAGCTTTTGTTGTTGGTTTTTTTAGCTTAACATAAGCAGCATCTGTTTGGGATTTTGTTCATTATTTTGTTTCTAAAATGTGCTGCTCCTCTTGCAAAAGTCCTGCTTATCTGTACATCAAAGAAAAATATTCAAAAATACTGCCTTCATTTTCACACACAGTGCTGAAGATGCTGCAAGCACCAAATCATAGCTCATAGAATCAGGTCCTGAGATAGTTACTACCAGTAAAGAGGAATCCTTTGAGTGTATGCCATTGGTGAGCCGATGAGCATGGACCATAGAAGGGCTCCATGTAGAAGGTAAAATTGGCAAAAGCATAACAGATTTGAAATGTATCCCATACATAATGATATAGGGTATAATTTTTGTTTTGATCACTTTTCATTCTTTAAAGTATTCTTTGTTTGACCATAAATGTTCCATGATCTGTTAAGTTTTAAACTGTGATTTAATAATATAAACCATCTATTTTACTTTATATTCTTCTAAACAGTCAAGCTAATTTTTGAACTGAATTAATAGTTGTGCTTCAGTTTCTCAAGCCACTTAGTATTTCATCTGTAGCTTAACATGTAACTTCATTTTTGACGTGAGAAGAGGGTAGGTGTGTACCATTTGGAGTTTGATACTGTGGATTTAGTGTGGGGGTGAGTCATTTGTTCACTTCCTTTTTACATGGTACTTTTTCCTTCAACTGTTACTCCTAAGATATCGTGAACAGTCTTTCAGTTGTTAATTTAGCCTGTGGGAGGAGAAAAAGAAAAAGCCGGTGTATTGGGATGGTGCTAGTGTGTGGAAGGTGAGATGTTCTTGTGTGTAACATTTGAGGTGTATTGGCTTCCAGCTTTCTCACTGCAGGGCTTGCAGGCATGGGGGTTTGTGCAGAGCATAGTGTTTCTTTTTCAACTCTGTCTCCAAACTCAGAGTTCCTGGGACAACAGTAGATGATTGGAGTTACCCCAGCAGCCAGAAAAATAACTGGACTTGCTTAGAAATGCAGTGAACTTGTCCAAAAGATGTCTTGAAATGTTTCTTGCTTACCCTACCCTCATTGCTTAGTGTCCCACAATGAATGTGAAGAGTAAGAAAAGTTCTAAAAGGAAGCATAATGTTCCAAATAGGAAAAGCATTTTCATACTACTTTCTGCAGCCTACACTTGATTAGGACATGGAACAGAATACCAGGTGGATACTCTTTAGTGTAATAAGTCATCTCTCACTTGTCCAGGCAGACAGGATCACGATTCACTTGCACAGCCTATCTTGAAGTATTTCATCTTTTTACTAGTGGTATTTTATTGAATGGTAGAAACTGTTTCTCCCCTGTTCTTTTCCAGAGTAATTCTTAAATCTTCCATTGCATGCCAAAAGCTTTTCCATTTTGCTTTTTTTTCTGGAAATGGGGGGAGGAAGGGAGGACTGGGCTTTGCAGAAAGCATACAATTGACAGGATTCCCTCTTCCCTAGTAATAGCTTATGAAACTCTTGTGTATGCACAAATATTTCTCTTGCGTGCATGTGAAATGCCTTTTCGTCCTGAGAAAAGTGTTCTCTGCAGAAACTACCCGTGTGTATACAGAAGATTGGCTTTAAAAGGCAACTGTGATGGGAACAGTGTCTTAGGGAGATGCAGCTTGGACTTGAGGTAAATTGAATGCTTTACAAAAATGTGGTTTTGAGCTTGCATTGACATTGTATGTAATATGGGTACACATTAACTGTATAATGGTTTTTGTATGGTTTTTCTCAATAAATGTAAAACTGATGAATAATACTAGCAATGTTTTTGTCTTTTTTATGCTCCTATCCCTGCCTTTGTTTGAAGTAACAGCTTCAGAGCAAAGATACTCTAGCAACGTGTACTTACGTGAATAAGCATCACCACAGAAAATAAAGTTAAATGTTTATGTGGTTAATAGCATAAATACTAATTCAAAACACCGTGCAGTTCATTACCATTTTTAATGAGGCCAAAGAGTGACTTGCAGCAGGTAACTGTACAAAGAATGCAGATTCAGCCACAGGAAAATCCCTTTTTGAAGTGACAGCATAAATTTAATTTCCTGCAGCTTACCTTGCCTTTATGTCAAGGCCTATACATGTACTTCAAAATGTGACTTGTTTTTGTGAAGTTACTCCTCCAGAACCTTAATCTGAATGGTTGAGATGGGTGTTAGCAAGAGTGACATGAATGTTGATGTCAGGAAGTCTTAGAGAAAAATAGTACAGTAGCCTTAAGAAAGCAATGTTTAGGGATGTGGCAATAAACTTACTGTGTTAGGATTGAGGAAATAGGCACTTCATGAAAATATTATTCTTAAAGCTTGTTTTTTGCCATCCTTAAATATGAGCCAATCATAGATGTCACCACTTGTTTCATTTAATCAGTGAAAAAAATAACAGTTTTTACAAGCAAGTGTCAGTACTTTAAAAACTGCTACAAACCTAAAGGAGATTGTTTTTATTTGAGGTTATCAGCTGCATAGTTTGATCAGAGCAGAACATTTTCAAGGCAAGCCCATTTTAAAACAAAAGTTATGCTCCTTGAAACAATGCTGAGCAGTTACGTCATCTTTTATTCTTTAAAAATAGTACACTTGGGTTTTTGAAAGTCATCACTAAGTACTTTTTTTGCCAGTTCAGTGCCTCTGGGATAAAGAACAACTTAAATATTAGTGCTCATGCAAGATACACCAATAGATTTACACTACTACACAAGTTTCCAGATCATGTATTCAGCTTTATTCTGTCACACAAGAGTTGGTCTTCAAATGCTGGAGCACAATGATAATTCAGCTTTTTCCTTCAGTTGATCTTTCATACATTGATTTTTTTATTCTTAGCCTTTGATACTAGTTTTTGCGTTGAGTAGGGAACTCTCACAATTTGAAGGGTCTGTTCTTATCTGATGCAGGAATGACTAATGCACATCCTTGTGTTCTTTAGTTGGCCCCATCAGAGAAAAGAGATGATGCAGTAAGAAAGTTGAGGGGAAGAAAGAATCCAGCTAAAGTAGAGCATTAGTAGTCATCAGCTAGAAAACAGAAAAAGGATTAAGAGAGACAGGAAGTTAGATTTTCGTAACAGGAGAGATGCAAGAAACTTGGGATTTAAGCAGATTGAAATGCTAGCTCTTACTTTCAATGGTGAGAATACAGGTGCTAGCAGCTGAGCCTCTGTTGTTGACTGCTTTACACATATATTCCCCTTCATCTTCTGGGAAGGTTTCTGCCAAGTAAAGGCAGTAGGTTTCTCCTCTTTCGATATATTGATAGTCCTCAGAGTCCTGCAACATTTCCCCTTCAAACCACCATGTAACTTCAGGTTTTGGTTCTCCAGTAATTTTAACTGTGAATCTCACTGGCTCGCCGTCAACAACTGATGTGTTTTTCAGTGACTTCTTGAACCAGGGAGCTCCAGATCGAGCCTGATCCTCATCTTCACAAGTAGAACCATTAATAATGCTTCCCTCCTCTTCATCTTCCTCTTCCCTTTTCTGTTTTAAAATAAGTTGATTTAAAACATTTAAAGTGGCAGTAGCACTATGACAGCTAGTGATACATTCTTGATTACAAGTTACTGTGTTTCTGAGAAGGGGAAACTTCACATCTGTCCTCAGTACATAGCAATGCACCCAATCTGGATATGCCACAGGCGGTAAAATGCGTTTTAATAAGGCTGGAATGTTGGTGTAAAATACAGGCATGAATGTAAATTCAATTTTCAGACTACTCATGGAATGTCATGACCTTTCTTTGCAGTGTCTAGTACTCTTCTGCAAGTGTTCAGGCCAGGTTGGATGGGGCTTTGAGCAGCCTGATATGATGGGAGGTGTCCCTGCCTACATCAGGGGAGTCAGAACTACATGATCTTTAAGGTCCCTTCACCCCAAACTATTCTTTGATTCCATGGAGAGTATGTGCATACACCAAAAGCAATTTTATATTATTGGAGCAATTCCTAGCACCTGCTATAAGTAAAACATTCCTTTTGTATCTGGTAGTGTTGCCTTCAGTGATAATTAGAAGCTAAGTTAAATTACACTTAATGACTGGAGAATATTATTTTGCAATTTATACCTTCTGTAATGCTGCATCAATTTCTTTTTGTTCAAACTGCATGCGTAGTAATTTCTGCTCCTCAATCCTCCTCTGCTCCTCTTCTTCTCTGGCTCTTGCCATTTGCTCAAAACGAGCCTTCATGTTTACTTTGTGAGTAAATGGAGCCTCAGATTTCTTGGCTGGTGTCACATCTACGTCATCATCCTTGGGAAGTAATATTTAAAAACAGGGCTTAACAATTATTTATTGCCTTAGACATACAGTAAATGAGCATGATAGTAAAACTAGTTTCGTGTTCCCAGAGGTTTTTTTTAACTGAGCAAAGCCATACAGAGACCTGGGTTTTTTTCAGAGGTTTGTTTGAGTGTAGGGCAAGTCTCATAATAGTTTATCCCAGGGATTTCTGCAAAAGTAATTTCAAAAATGATGAGTAGAAAATATTACAAAAGTTTTATTCATGTAGAAGTTGAGCACTTCTTGGCAATTGTAAATCCTCAGTGACTGGAGTTTTATGTCATGATGTTAGTGTGGGTTCAACACCTAAAATGGTTGACCTTATGAAAACAATGAGTCTCAATCGTTAAATTAAGAGCTCACAAATAGGACAGGCTTTGAGCTGATGCTGCAGTGACTCCTGTGGAGAAGAGCCAGAATGAGGCTCAGATCAGGCTTAATACTGCTAAAATTTTTACATTTCATCACTGAAGTTCCCACTGAGGTTGTACAGATAAGAAGGCATCCTCTCCTGCTCTACCCCAAGGAGTGAGTATACCTGACAGAGACTTAATCTGCAAATGGTATTGTTTGGATTTGGTAACTGAATTTTTTGTTCAATTCATGTAGTGGAGAATGAATTAGGAGTTCAGAAGGAGAAGCAGTTCAAGTGACGATTAATAGCTAATTCTCAGGTATGGATGTTTTAAGCCCTCAGACTGGCAGGTTTCAGGTTAAAATGCTGAATTTTAGGGCTTTGAGCAGAAAAGCAGAACTCTGCTTGACCAAATCGCCAACAATAAACTGATGCTGTTTCTTTATGGGATGCTGAGTTGTGATATCCTTAAGCATCCGAAGGAGGGAATAGGAAAGAAGGGAAAACATAATTTTGGAAACGGCAAAATTTGATGCAAGCAGCAGCATTGCCCACTCCTCGATCATTAGTGCACTGGTTAAGTGCATCATTAACATACACAGAATGCAACTTACCTCTTGAAATTTTTCAGCCTCCCTTTCTCTTATTTCTTCATCAATTGCTCTTCTCTTTGCTCGCTCTTCTTCAATCTTCTTCTGTATTTCTTCTTGAGACAATTGTCCTATTTTTTCAAACTTGCTTTTTAAGTTTTTTGCCTGAATAGAACCGCTTCTTTTTAGCTTTATCAATTCTTCATACTCTTTGCTTAACTCGAAAGTTTCAGCTTCTTCTTCCAGCTGTTCAGAAATTGGAAAATGTGTAAGATGGAAAATGCCCTCATTATTTTTACTACCCATTCTCCCCCCAGATGGTGTAATTAAATAAATTACAGTTCTGTTAGTTATTTGAAATTAGTACAGAGACCTTTACCTTGTAACTTTTTTTCCTTGCTATCTCCTGAAGAATACATTTGTATCCTATCTCAACTAGATACAGGTTTTAAAATACCTTGCTTGAATATGACATTTGTTCAAGGGTTGCTATCAATAAACTGCCCTTCATGGACTCGGGAAACCAGACACAGACCAATACAAAAAACTTACTTATCCAGAGTCCAAAATTCACTTCTACTTGCTTGCAATATGTTATGGAAGTAATCCCCTAAAATACAGCTGTTTTGTTAAAAAAAAAAAAAAATTAAACAAACAACAACAACAAAACCCCCTGCCTTTTAATTTTTTTTAATTCAATATAAAATAAATGACACTTCAGGGTGTCATGGCTGGAAAGAAAGGGCAGTTGTGGATCCTGTAGTCAAACCACATCTAAAGCTGTAATTACTGGTATTTTTCTCCCTCCTTTTATGGTCTCTGGCTGATTCTAAAGATGTACATGCATTTTATCTGGATGTCCCTGTCTCTCCCTGCTTCCCCAGGATTAGTTGAGAACATTACAAGCTAGAGTCTTTACTACTTGCTTGAGCTTAGCAACAAAAATAATAAATAAATTAATGTCATTCTCTTAACTTTCAAAAGGGAATAATAAAGAATTGTTGCCTACAGCCAAACTGAGGTTTAAAGTTCATGAGTGTGATGTTTTAAACATTCAGGCTGTAAAGCAGATTTTTTGTGTGATTTTTTAAATCAACTGTGACAGTCTTCAAACCTGTGATATACTAATTAGAAGTTGAGCTCCCTGTATTTTTCTCATTAGGTAGTATTTCTCTGAGGAAAAGCAAGAATTTTAGCCTTTCCTACTTCTGTTTGTGTGTTGTCTTTTGGGAACTAGATGTTTCTGTTTTCCCAATATCATAAATATTATCTAACCATTTCACTAACAGTCCAGAATTTTCAGAAATTACTGCAAAACCAAATTAAAAATTTGTAACTACTTAATTCTAACGTGGCAAGGGATAAACACATTTTCCTGGTAGATTAGTGATGAAAATGTCATTATATACAATGTTTTAAAAATAGGGTTTTCTATTTTTCTTTCACATAATGTTGAATATATTAACTTATCATTTCTTTCAAAGGAGTTTTTCTTTCCAGTCTTAAACTTCGAGATTTTAGTTATGAAGTGATACATTTTGTTTTTATTCAGAGTATGCTTAACATGTAGTTTGATGTACAAACCTGTCCCATTTCTTGTCTCAGCTGCTGAAATTCTTGCCTTTCCATTTCCAACTTTTGCCTACGCTCTTCTTCTGTGCGCCTCTTTTCTTCTTCCATTTTTTGTCTCAGCAACTCCTCAAAATTAATTTCCAGTTTACCAGGTATGAGAGATTCTTGAGAAAAGGTTTTAAACATTTCTGGTGATTCATCATCTAGTACCTGCTGGAAATTCAGAGCATTAATTATATCTGTGATGAAATCACAGCATTGTTCAGACACTTGTAGTACATAAAGATAAGTGACTGCTTTGTCACATCTGTCCCAGCACAGAAAGGTGCACTGTGCCAGTGTGGGTATTCCTCTAATGGTATATGAGGGAGTGGTTTGGGGGTTTGTGTTTGACTTTAGTTACAACACTAACTTTTTATAATGAAGATTAGGTGGTTTTCTAAAATGCAGTATTTTCCCTCTGTGGGGGAGGATGCCCTCTAACTCACCTTTAGGACCTGAAGCAGTTCATTCTTGTTTACTTCAGACAAAGTGTTTGTGTTTAAATGTCATTGCCGAAGTACATTTATCTGTAATCTTTTCCTTAAGCAATCTGAATTATTTTCATGTTCTAAAGCAGTATTAGTATTCCAGAACATTCAGAAGAAGCTCCTCTTTGTGCACAAATTGCTTTTGCTAAGTTATGTGGCCAGTTTATTGGTTTATACACCCACCAGCAAGAGTTTCCTGCTTTCCCTGCCATTGTCTGGCTTCAGAACAGGTTTAGGCTTGCTTGGCCTTAGGAGCAGCTGGCCTATCTTTTAGAATAACTCATAAGATAGTAGGGCCTAGGAAAGGCAGTTTTCATTGCTTCCAGAGCAGGAAGTGCATGAACTAATATTCTATCAGACTGAATGTGTTGGAGTACTAAAATATGAAGCTGAACTCTACAACAGCAGCCAGTAGTGACACTGAGTTATGCAGGAATTTTAATGTAAGTTTGTGACAAAACTTACATGAGTGTACGTTTGTGCATGTAACTATATAAACTTACTAACAGACATTGTCTCAACAGGAATGTTCTGTAGGTAAAGGTGAGGTGAGCACAGGCACTGATCAGGTACTGACCTGGAGGTGATGTGGCTTTTGGCACTGTTTAATCAGCACAGCTTTGAAAAGCCTTCTGTGAAACATGGGAGAGCTCAATGTGCCCTAAGTTGTAGGAATTCCCAACAGCAGTAATCAGTCAAATGATAGAAGTAATTAAAGGAGCAACATTTCCATTTGAGAAAGTACCCTGTCTTTATAAAGGGACAGAAAATAGACATTTCTGTAAGAGCCTTTGGCACTACTTCTATTTATTGCTGCTTACTGCTATTGTAACCCACACCTTACTCTGCTGTTGATGTCATCTTGGTTCATACCACCCTCTTGCCCTACTTTGCCCATATCTTCTTATTTGCCACAGCTCTTTCAATAGTTTTTTAGCCCAATTCCAGTCAAATTCTGCTGCTCACTACAGATTTTACTCAGATTTTTCCTCTAAGCTTACAATTAGACTTCAGCACCACCATTTCTTCCATTCCTCATTTGTTTTGTGTAATGTGAGCATATTTGTTGAAATTGTCTTACAGAGAAGTCAGAAGCCAAAGCTGTGAACTCTTACCTACAGTGAAAACGATGCCCCATAGTTTTTAGAGGCTACCCATAACTAAATTAGCAAAGAAACATGAAAGTCCCTTGCTGGTGATGCATTAATTCATAGGCTCATCACTTCAAGATACAGAACCTAAGTGACCACAAGAAGCATCAATCAGAATTTGCCCACTAAAGTTCAAAAGCTGGGCATGTGAGCAGGCACTAGCAGCTATCTCTGTATTTCTGACTAAGTTATGAAAAGGCAGCCACCTTTTCCTTGGTTAAAAATCCCAAACATTTAGCTGAGTTGTGGGATGTACAAAACCCCCCTGTGTTTAGTTCAGTAGATATTTTAGCCATATTTTGTGAAATGAGGCCATGCTTTTTTGTCTGTGAAGTGGAAATGGTTGGTAGTGAGGAACATTCCTGTAACAATCACAGTTTGCAGCACAGTCAACAAATATTCAGGGGACAAACAGGGAAAGATTTTGTATGTGTGTGTGTTAAGACTGTTTTTGCAGTCTCTACTAGAAAAAGATTGATGTTGGTGAAAGATAACTGCTTCAGTGTAGAAGTAATCACACAGATGCTGGGGAGCATGGAAATAGCACACAGAAATGTGAAACAGAGATCCAAAGGGAGGTGGCATTTGTTTTCCAGCCACAATACTACCATTTCTCTGTTTATACTTCCAGAATGGGATTAAAATGAATGAACATTAAAAAGTTCCTTGAATAACAGTTTAATGTTCATTTTCACTGCCTTTAAAGAGAAGACTATTATATTGGTAAACATTTTAGGATATATCTTCATTGCTGCTACATTTTGTAGCTGTGGAAAATCAGGAAAACATGGTTATATTCTGTTACAAGTAGTAGAAAATGTACTCATATTCAGGATGCTACTTCACAGAAAACTTTCACGTATATAAGTGCTGAAAGTATATTTCAGCAACTTTTTAAATTACAGACCACTTTCACTGTCTGCAGGTAGAGCAGTCACAGACTGTGCTGCATATGATGGATTAAACCCTGTTTATCACTGAGACTTTTCTTGCCTGGACACTTAATTTTAAGTTCTTGTTACGCTGAGGCCAAAAAAAGTTTAAGAAAGCAGGAAAAAACAGAAGCATCACATACTTTCTGTGCTTCATTTGGTCCTCCACTGCCTTTTCATAAAAGCTGTAGTGACAAAAGTCTCCAGCAGCAGAGACTGCTTTTTTTTTTAATTGTTTAAGGGTATTTTTAAGTGGCTTTAGCTTCTGTTTTCTTTCTTTGGGTATACAGACAGACACTGTTTTTCAGTACAGTATCAAATATAAATTCACATTGCAGCTTCTCTAGGTAGTCTTTCAGCACAGGTCTTGTCTTTGGCCTGATTTCCAGGCAGAGGGAGCCCTGCCAGCAGTATCAGTACTCATACAAAGTTTTCATTTCTGTCCCAAGTGTTGCTTTGAGTGATTAAGAAAAGGTTATTGAGCACACAGTTGGTCTTTCCCAATCCAGCCGTACAGGACAGGAAGATACTACAGATGCCTTGGTTATTCCACAGTTGTAGACTGGCAGTTCCTGCCCTCCCTTTTGAAAAAACCACTACTTCATTGTAGTTTATATTTGTGTAATTTAATGCTGCATTTCCAGATATCCACCAATAAGTAACTGCCTTATACCCAAAAGTCTGCTGGATCTTCAAGTGGTTGGAATAAGTATGAAGACCACAGTGAAAAGCTCTGTGGCCACTTTTTTTTTTTCCTTTTTTTTCTTTTCTTTTTTTTAAATATCAATAATAGTTGCCAACCCCTGAAATCAGACATCTTTCTGTGTTTTCAGGATGTCAGTCCTAAGCTCCTGAAAATTTGTCTCCAGTATAATCCTAACTCAAATTTTAGAAGTCCTTGCGTATGACAGAAATCTGTATTTGTCAAGGGAAGATAGTATTACAAAGTGTTCTAATGGTAAACACCACAAGTGATTTTTTGTTTTTCTCTGAACAAGCATTAAAAACATCAAGTACTTGAGTTCAGCCTTTTAATTTTTCCTGCCTAAAGAGCCACAGCTGACTGGAAGATTCATACTTGCAGTGAGCATTTTTCTACTATGGTGTTAATTGTGCTTTAGTAGTAAGAGATGATTGGTGGACACCCTGTAAAGGTAGGGGAATAAACCTGGAGCTGCAAAAGAAATTGCTCTTCCCAAAAATCCCCAAAACAACAAGCCCTCCTTGTGGAAATATTTTGCTTCCCAAGTATATTGCATCTAACATCATAATACCCACTGGATATAATACCTGGTTTTGACTAAATTATCTGAAATCCTCTCTAGGCTGTCTGTAAGGAGGGATTGTTCTCCGATAGCTTTTGGTAAATGAACTTGACAAGTTTACCCAATTGCCTTCTAATAAATAGTAAGGTGAACTAATTAATGAAGGAGTTGAAGCATGTATTTCTAACTTTCTTTAAAGATTTTTCCTAGAGTTTCTTTCCAGATTGAGATTTAGGTAAAAATTAAATTCTATGCTAAACAAAAATACCATACCATGTTCTTCCTTGCTTCAGCAAATGCTCTTTTCTCCTCTTCTATGCGTCGTCGTGCATCCTCTTCTGCTTTCCTCTTTTCCTCTTCTCTCCTCTGTCTTTCTATCTCCTCAAAACTGAGTCTGAGTTTACCAGGGCGGAATTCTTTAACAGCATTTTCAGATTCTTCATTGCCACCTTCATTTATCTTAAGAGAATAGGGAGAGGAAAACGTAGAAAGCACTTGCCCAAAAAAAAAAATAGTCTTTATACTAAATAAAGAATCCGTTCCTTTCTGATCTTTTATAAATACTGTTTTGTCCTTGGGGGAAAAAAATGCATCAAGAGTTAGGTTCCTTTGAGAAACATTTTAATCTTTGTTTTAGCCAGGGGAGCAAGGAAAGAAATATTCAGTATCCTACACGTAGCTTTTATAATTTTAAAAAATCTGTTGAGTGTGTAATTTAAAGAACAATGTGTTATCAGGAAGAGGCTGAACAGTTAAGTACATACTTAATGGTCTCATTGTTGGATCATTTACTATAAATCACTCTCTCTTCTCTTCATTTACATCATTTTCATAGATGTTTACGCCATCAAGTCTTTTTGTTTGTATAGAAATCGCTTTCATCGGTGCACCAGTTAAAGAAATGCTGTACAGTCTTATAGCAAAACTGAATCAGTTAGCATTTTGCTATTATTCCAGACTGAGATGTTTGTTTCTTTTCTTTTTAGACATTTAATCATCACTGAAGAAAAGGAATTGAGATACTCAGATCTCTTCACTGTAGCTTCTCTCCAGTGAACACTTACCTGCTAAGAGAAGCCTGTGGTTTGCAAACTGCAATCAAGAACCCCTTTCAGAGGACATCCCAGAGTACTTTATCTGTTAATGGAGGAAGTGAACTGGGAGCTGTCAGAGTACTGGTAATGCAGATCTATACTGTGAGCAGCCCTGGGACTGGTATGTGGGGTAGCCCATTAAGGGAACTAGAGAAATCTTTCATTTGAAATTTCTAAGGGGGGAAAAAAAATTAAAGAATTGAAGGAAATTAACTGCTGAATTCTTAAGAAAAATGTCTACTTCAAATTTTGACAACCACTGGTCAGCAGGTACAGCTTCATGTTAGAAAATTTCTTCTGATATGGAGAATTTATAAACTATTTCATATTACTTGATAAATAAATGCAAAAGCATAAAGAAGAGAGATGTGAACTAATCTTCAGTTAGAACACCTAAGTGACTTCATGAAGTTCACTCTCCTTCAGTTTCTTCACTCTCCTCCTTCACTAGAATCCCTTGCCCAACCCCAAACAAAAGAGAAAAATGTCCATTATTGACATAATGGCAGGGTTATTGGTGTGAAACAACAGTGATTTATTGGAGGGGGAGATGAAGAAGTAAACTACAATTTGGGTATCTGCCTAAACCTAGAACTCTCTCAATATGGACCAGTTGGGAATTCATGTGTTTCAGCTTTCTAGAAGTTCTGTGTTGTTTTGTTTGTTTCTGTAGAATATAGATGTCTTGAATGTTTATGAAATATAACCAAAATAATGATGTAGAGCTGTTTTTCCAAGACTGTTCATACATAATTGTACTCTGTTAAAGGTAGCAAATTCCTATAAATAATATTTTCCAAGTTTTTATGCAAGATTAAAATCTCATTTCTTGTTATTCTTGTTTGTATGTGAATTTTGTCTATGAATTAAGAAAGTCATCATGATCATGACTGTACAGGGGAAGAGTGTTCAAATACAGAACTTTAAAAATGCTACTGGAAATGGAGTATGGAAAAATAAGGAAATACAGAGCTAAACTATCTGGTTATCTTAGGTCACTATTAAGTGTATGATTCCTTCAGTGTGATCAAAGAACAAACTACAGTGAGATCTATTTATAGCTGATCTAACTATAACTTAGTAACCCTGACTTATGATAAAGAACACATATGGAGGCAGTTTTCCAAGTAATATAAAACAGGATCTGTGAGCTGCAGTTCTGACAATTTGGGAGGCTTAATCTAGTAATTTATAATATGTTGTTGTTTATGTCAGTACATACAAAAGCGGTGATCTGCTTTTTTTTTTTTTCCTTTCATAAGAAGAGAGTTGTAATTGATGTATATTTCTATCACATTTACAAATAAATATGGGGATAAGAAATAGCATTCTGTTACTACGGAATGTTTGCATTGAAAACTGGTTACTGAGCCATCTGCAGCACCACTTCAGAAGAAAACAGCCAGCCACTCATCTTCTTGAAGGCTTACAGCTTAAGGTACTACAAAATGTAGATAGAAAATCTACTAAGTTGCTGGCAAAATCCAAACACCTGTATTTCTTTGGTTTACTAAAAGAATGTCTAAAGCATTATGCCAGTGTGGTTACTGAGTTAGAGCAAAGGTCAAAAATGTCTTTCAAAAACTCATTTCCAGACTCTTAACAGCTTGAAATAAAGTTAAGGAATAAGAAAGAAGAAGAATCACATACAGGAAAGAATGTAAAAGCAATGTATAAATTCTGTACCAACATGAACCAAAGATGTGCTTACCATTCTCTGCCTGGCCTCCTCAAAGGCGCGCTTCTCCTCCTCCAAACGCTGCCTTGCTTCCTCCTCTGCTTGCCGCCTCTGATTCTCCTGTCTTTGTCTTTCCAGCTCTTCAAATGTGACTTTCAGCTTACCAGGAGACAGAGGCTCTTGAGTTTCACTGTTTTCATTTCCACCCTGTGTAAGAAAAATGAAACAGTTGTATCTTAAGCCAGTAAATATCTATTATATAGGTATTTTGGATGACTGGTTTACCTTGACAGATGAAAGGCACTTAGGTTCCTTAAGGAATTGGTTTTGTTCCTCATATTGCAGGAACTTAATTTCTTCATCCTGTGTCTGTCTTTCCTCTGATCCCTCCTTTCCTGTGTTCTCAGAGATTATTTTCATCTTCCCAGGTGTCTTGGTGCTTTTTACAGGCACTACTGTAACTAGCAGTGAATCATCCCCTTCCTGTCCAAAAAGATGTTTAGCATATTCTCATGAAACTTGACTTTTAGATAGACTTATTTCTTAATGAACCTGCTGTTTTAACCTGTGTGCACCAAAGCTTCCAAAATATTTACTTGTATGGAATATTATCCACAAGATTAAATCCACCTGCCTGTGGCAGTCACTAGTTTTCTTCTAATATCTGAAGAGTATCAAGATTGAATTACATTTTAAATGTAACAGATGACAAACTCCTTAATTTTTTTATAGATTTTCATTAACTGTTAGCCATAAAAACTCAAGATTTGGGAAAGAACAGGTGTAATTTTGAATACACAGTAATTATAACCACACTCTACTTCCAGTTTTACATTTATTATGTAAATGATAATAAACTGCAGCTGGAATAAGCCAATAGCTCAACACAGAAAGATGTAATTTGTAATTTCTAATATGTAATTTATCAGGTACAGTAATTGTTTTTTGAAGGATGGTGCTGCTTCAACTCTATTTTTACAAATTATTTGCCAAAATATAATTTACCCATATTTTTCCCCCTGTCGAATAAGTTAAAACTGATGAATTTGTAGGTTTAGCTTTTTCTTTCCAAAACTGTAGTAGGAGTGTGATTTTCTTCTATTAGTGAAAGACAATTGGGCTTTTCAACCCAGCTTTTTTAAACGAAACATTTATTTGCATGACTTAAAGTCAAAACCCATATGGTATATTAGTAAAAAAAATAAAAGTTAACTGAGTGAGGTGTTCAAACATCTATATATTGTCAGAATCCCCCTTTAATTTCAAGTTTAAGGCAAAGAGCTTTTAAGATAATTCTTTGCAAAGCCAGAGGACTTATAAGAGTCATTCACAATACATAAAAATAATTCTAGTGGCTTTGAATATTTACATTTTAGATGTTTTTAACTAACTACAAAGTATTTGTAGTCCAGGCTGTTTCAGATTTCAATATATTGATTTCAAGTACAGGAATAGTTCCATATACATTAAAAATTAATTAGCTCCTTGTTTGAACTTAAATTAGGTATTCATGTGCTGTTTTCTAAGTTTGCCCAACCCAAATTACAATAATAAAACAAAGTGAATAAAAATGTAGGTGAACATTTCTTTAAAAAAGTCTGATTACCTCAGCTGCTGATTCAGTTCCCGTATTGTTAAAGTCATCAATCTATTAAATGAGAATTTCATATGATTACATTAATTTGGCTCTTTGCCTTAGAGTTGCAAGCATAGAACTGGAAACTCTTTTTGTATCAGTGATACGTATGCAACACGTAAAGTCACGGAGATGGTAATGAACAAAGCTCTGTTGGAATACTTCAGATAGGTCAGCTTGCCAAGGAAGAGTCAACAAGACATAAAATATCCCACACAAAGTCTGCTAAAGCATTCGCAACAAAGTGCTGAACAGTACTTGAGATGTCCATTCTTCATTTAAACATTCCAGAATTGTGTAAAAAAGTATTAAAAAAATCAAAAGAAAAGTCATTGATTATTTCTGATTCAAGTGACATTTTCTTCCCCTTAGCTCCTGAAAAAAGCCTAATACTGTGCTTGCTTCCTATGGAGTGCCTATGTTATGGCCTAAAATTAACATGCTTTTTTAAATTCTACATGTATTTAATGTAGAAGTTAAGTAGTAAGAAGTACTTTCTCCTGCAGGGTAGATTAAATATGTGCTTTCTCCTGCAGGGTAGATTAAATATGTGCTAGATACAATGCCAATTAAAAGTACAGTTTAATCAATGTTAGAAGTTCGACTAGAAAAGACAGTCCAAAAACTGACTTCTCCTATAGCACTACTTTTCATTTCTTACAACAAATTCAAACCTAAACTAAGTACTACTATCATTTGGTTAAATAGAAATTTGCATATGTTCTTAGTCTATCATTTAAATGTTTACTCTCACTGCAGTATTTGCAGCACCGCAGAAAACTAAAGGAATGCTAAGGGAATTAAATTTGATATCCCTTCACAAAATTCTACAAAAGACAGAATTTGCTTTATTGGCATCAACAAAAGTTGGAGTCTGTTCATATATATATATTTATATATATATATATATTTTTATATATATATAGATTTATATATATGAAATGATGATTTGCAAAATGGCAAAGGAATAAAACATGACCTTCATGATTTACTATTTTTACTGCTTTAGTGTTGTCTCATTTTTGCCTGCCACTGGCGTTTTCTTACTACTCCTTACTTGCCTTAGTTCATGTATCACTGAACTCTAATTACCAACTTAGAAGCAAAGGTTGTCTGAAGTGAGAGTTGATAAAATACAAGAAACATTTTCAAATTAGTTTAGTAAACTCATATGCATATGACACCAAAATTTGTGCCTGGTTCCTACCAGGTTTGTGTCTGCCCAGTTTCATCTGCAACTCAACTTTACAGCATACAAGAAAATTGTTACTGTAGAGAAATGAAGACCCTCTGAACATTATATCTCACTTCCACCCCACTGAGCATCTCCTATGTAAATCTCTACTATGAGAAATCTTTAAATCAAATCTTTCTCATCAGTACAAGACATTCTTCATGTTAATTGTGTACAATTACATCCTGACCTGTGATCAGATGAACGTACCTCCTGTGCCTTTTTTGCCAATTCTCTTTGTATTTTTCTTTTCTCAATCATATCTTGTTCAATTCTGCGCTTTCTTTCTTCTTCTGTTCTTTTTCTTTCTTCTTCTTGCCTCTGCTTCTCCATTTCTGCAAACTTGCCTTTAACAGTTCCTGTGGACATGAAATGCACAGTTCAGCAGCTCCATCCAACACCCAGTGAATTCTGTGGCCTTTACAGTCGGGCCTCTCTTACCTATGAGCTTTGGAACATAACCCTTTTCTATTTTAGACAGTTTGGTGTCATCCTCTTCATCAGATCCAAGCAGTTCTTTCATCTAGTTGATGAAACACAGAAAGTAAACTGTCTTTAGAACTTAAATTATTGTCTTAAAATAATGTGAATAGATTTTCAGATATAATATTAAATATTAATATAACACAAAATATTAGCAAAGAAAATAACCTCCTGCTTTCTCCTGTTCCATTCTCTCTCTCTAACATATTGTTCTTTTCTTCTTTGCTTTTCATCTCTAGATCTCCTTTGATTTCTTTCTTCCCTTGCTTTTTGCATAGCTTCAAATTTATCCTTTACATCCCCCTTGTGAAGCTTGGGCACATAGGACTTTTGGACGGGTTTAGATGAAGAAAGCAGAATCTTGGTGAAGATATAGAAGAAATGAAGATAAGAAAAAGAAAGTTGAAACAGATAGACAGAAATATTCTGATAGATTGGATTAGAAAGAATGCAAGAACATAAAACAGAAGTGCAATTGAGATTTGTGCCACGAGCCATCATCAGTTAAGCATCATCATGTTTGTTCATAAATAGTCATTTAATTATAATTGTTAATAATCAATAAGTATGAAAATATCCAAAACAACATTCAACATTCTATTAAACTATTAAATCAGATATACATTTCTATTGTTGCTTTCGATCTTAAGCAGTCACCAAACAAACTCTCTGCCCCTAACATTTAAAAGAAATATAAAGACATAGATACATGATACAATATGTATGGGAATTTTTCTGCAACACTTCAACCACCATCTATAGTTTTTAAATACACAGTAGTATTTCTTAATTTAAAACCTCCGATACATTATATGCTTATTTTTTTATTATCTGGAGGAAATGTGGAGCCCAGTGATTTTACGTTATGAAGAGGAAAGATCACTGGACTATCAGGGCTCTGATACTGGTACAGCAAATGAACACTGCCCGTGATTACTCTGTGGGTGTCCAAACACCAAAGGTTCCCACTTTCAGTACTGTGAAGTTTTTCTTTTACAGTGATGACAACAGGAATGTTCTCAATAAAATAATACTGAGAAAACTGGCTAAAAAAACACATGCCATGTTTCATATTTTTCCACCTTCATCAGAAGTTTTTGTTCCTGCTACTCAGTAAGTCTATGTAGAAGAAGAAAAATTTGAAGTAGCCTTGTGTATTTACATTTTAGAATCAGATATAAATGTTGCCCAGAATTTTGCCAACACTTAAACCTTCTTCCTATTTTGTTGCATTTATTTTGCCCTCCTCCTTCATGTTTTTCTAGTAAGAACATAATTCACAGATTCCATCAAATCTTAAGCTACTTAACAAGTCTCCTTTCATTGTCTAAAACTAATGGCAGTACCAGCCGAGTTCCAGTACAAATATTAAAAATATTTGTAATTATTACTTTTGCAAGCATCAGTTGTAAATTATTACATTGCCTTGATTACTTTAAAATTGGTACATACCTCAGTTTTCTGTGCAATGTCATTCATGGTTACTGTATTGTGCTCTGCACCTGGTGTGTTTAAGATGGCTTTCAGTTTCTACCTGAAAGAAACAGTTGTAGTTACATTCCTTTCTTTTCCTTTTAAATGATGCTTTAACCATCTTCCTGTAAATAAGTTTGCATAGGCTGAAATTGATGTCTCACAATTTCACTTGGTCCTCTGGGGCTTTTGAAGACATGAATAGTTTCTAAGTATGCCACAGTAATTAAAAGAACAAGCTTATGATTCACTATTCATGCTCATAACTCCTCTATATAGCCCTAGATATTGGGTTCTAATTTCCATTTAAAAAAACCAAAGAGCTCGGAGCCAAGCTCGGGTTGCCAAAGCGCTGTCCCGGTGCTGGTGGCAGCACGGGAACGTCCCACGGCTGTGCCGGGGCCGGGGCAGGAGCGCCCGAGCCGCCCCTTGGCCTCTGTGGGCCGCGGGGCCAGAGGGGCTGCACCTCCGGCCCCTCACCCTCCACACACAGTGATGCTGTCCCTTCTCCTGGGGCTGTTCCCCAGGGAAAAGCAGTGCTAAAAACCATGAAATCAGATAGGTAAGCCACACACACATAAAGCATTCGTGTAATTTAGTTGTGTTTAGTTAGAAATTGCATAGCGTTTCTTAGAAGAAAATTGTTCGAAATTTTAAAGTACACTGTATTTACTAGAAAGATAACAGAAAGCCACTTTCTCTTCTTTTTTTTTTCTTTTCTTTAAAGCTTCAGGTCTATCAGAGCTTATGGGAGGAAGGAAATAATGATGTGACTCCAGTGCTACTGCTGTCTGTATTGTATCGATCCTCTGTGTCCCAGGAAAGCCTAAAAACTGAATGTGCCAAACATGGTGCAAGTAAGGGACCCAAAAACTTAAAGCAAAAATGCTGGAAATGCAGCTTAGCACTGGAAGGGGCCTCTCACTTGAGGTTTAGAGGAGCTGAAGTCAAGGATTTTCATTATACGGGAAGTTAAGCTCTTATTTTTCAAATTCTCTAACTGTTAATTGCAAACATTATAAACACAGAAATATTTATGTAGTTCTAAAAATTATTAATATTACGAACTGTTTTCATGTAAACTCTTCAAAATACACCAACATCACCAGTGCTCACCAGCACTGCTGCAGCTACACAGATGGAATGGGATTCTTAGAGATCTTGGGATGTTTTTCCCAATGAAAGCAGTCACAACGTATGAAATGAGCATTTAGCTACCAATGCTTGCCCTGATTTACAAATTCTAAACTCCTCAAATTTGGCTTCTATAGAGATGTTATGGAGAACATTTTGGTGTTCTCTTTCAACAATTGAGTACGGAAAGTCACCACTCCCACCCCACTCCATCTGTAGACTGACAGGAATCCAAGGCATTTCAGTTTCTCACTTATGAACACATGAGCATATGGTCACTAAGTGGCAGTTCCTATTGAGATTGTTTCAGGTCAGCAGTAGCAGGTTAGAATTGTGTGGAATCCAGAAAGGCAGATAATTGTATCAGCATCCTGTAGCTTCAGGGTCCCTATGGCCTTTACCATCCATTTGTACACTGTGCTGGATTTGCACATCTCTGTAAGCTTTAGCTGACTTCTGTGCATGTAAGTAAAATCCCCACTGTGATCAGTGGAACCTTAAAACTACTACAAATCTTTTCATTTCCTTATTTCCATAAGCAGGTCTTAGAGAAAGTTCTCTGCTCTATTCTTTTGCTACTCTGCTCTTTTAATGGCTCCGTCCCCTCTTGGGGCTGGCAACCTTTAGCCTTGTACTTAACAGACAGCAGCTGACTCGAGGGTTTACTGCAGGAACCCCTCAGAAAACAAAGGAATGGCATGAATTGGTGCAATCCTTGCACTGAAGTGACCTGGGACACAGAGACCCTTAACCTTGGCATGGGGCTGGAGCAGAGGAGACTCAGAGATGATCTGTCACAAGAAATTCCATGTCACCTAAACAGCTCAAGGTAAGGTTACCCCTAATCTTGACCACAGCAATGTACCCCATGGACAGGGCTTCATCTGACATCATGTGAAAAATATTCCAAAGTCTGGTTTATTATGTGCAATTAATTGTGAGAAGATGATATTCATGAGTCAAGACTTTGTCTTGAACCTTTCTGATAGCTCCAATGACCTCACCCCTCTTGACAGTGGGATAACTAATCTGAAATTTTCCTTAGAAGTGCGAATGTTGGAAGAAATTTTCTTTGCAGACTCCTGCTGTCTGAACTTCCAAAATAGTGCCAGTCCAACAGGTTATGGGCCTTCAAGATGGCAGATATGTTTCTGCCATTTGGAATACTGCCATATCTGCTATTACTTTAGGCTACTTTCCAGCTCATTGGCATCACTAACTCTAATATGTTTGAAGGTTAGCCAGCTGGCTCTAAGGCCTTTTGCCTCTGCAAGTCATCCTACCTCCACCTCTGATGCTAAAAGATATTGATATAAAGCACCAGCACATTGCTAAACATGATACCACCCATGTTTGCACTTCCATCCCTCTCCATGGCCATTAAACCTTGAGCAGGACCAGCAGCTGCACCCTGCCTCAGGCACCCCTCAGGGCAGATGAGTAATTTCCAATCAAGACAATCAAAATAGTTAAGAAAAAAAGAAGCACTCCTTGAGTTTTGGGTGGGGTCTGTGAGGCAGTGACCACAGCTCCAGGAACAGCCACTGCAGACTGCAGCTCCTTTGCTCTGCCTCACCACCAGGAGAGGCTCACAGTCAATGGGTTGGTGCTGAGAAACCCAGGGGGTACCTCAGAAGTCCTGACACCTACAACTCATGGAGGAACAGTGCCTTCCTCATCTGCAATAGCTTTGCAGAAGTATGTGCAGTAATAGATTTCCCAACCCAAGAAACCTTGACCTACTAATTCCCTTTTGAGATGAACTAGTTATATTAAATGGTGCATTTATATGTATGTATTCTTGTTTGGTATTTTCCCAGAGTTCATCTAATAAAAGCAATTCTTATTTTTTGAGGCAACACGAGCTTGCCTGTTTAGTTCCTTACTTCAGAAACTATTTCTCCTATTACAAAGGTGTCCAATTTTAATATTCAGTCTCATCTTTTCTTTTATTTCCCAAGATCAACATACCTCAGCAGAAGCTGTAAGAGCTCCTTATTTTAGCTTCCCACTCAAAAAAATCCCAGATGATAATTTTGAACATAACCATGATCAAAAAACGAGTTCAGCTTGTTACCCTTTGCTGACCCAGTCTCATCACTCCAGCATTCACCTGAAAATAGTGTAATTTTTTTTCTCTGCACATTTTATCTTTCCTACAACTAAATGACATATTTTTGATAAAGTAACTTTGATAAAGTTACTCTGGTGTTATGAGTTTTGTACTACAGGATCCCTTTGAAAGGTTCACTCCTCAAGAAAAATTTAACCTGCATCCAGTGATCAATGGTCCTACCTTTGGAATTGCAAGAAAGAGAAAATGCCGTTTAACTTGACTGGCTGTAATGCATGTTCAAGTGAAAATTTAATATAAAATCAATAATGCATAGGAAAACAGCCAACAGATTAGAAATGTTCTGTAAAAAAATAAAGTACTGTTTTCAAACACCTTACTCATTTACTGTAAATGGACAAGCATTCCTCTCTGATATGCCTTGATCTGTTATGGTCATAGCACTTTTTCAACTTTTCATGCAGCCTCCCTAAAATCTTATTTTGGGCAAAAAAGTCAAAAAAGAAAAAACCATTAAGGAGACACAGAAAGTTTGATGGTTCACAAGTCCCAAAATCCATCTCCTTAAATTTAATTAATTTCCATTCCTGTAAGCAGGTCAGAGTCCTCAATTGAAAAAAAAGGTTGTGCATTTTAAACCAGATTAAAAAATAAAAAATCTTAAAAACCTTCCCATAAATAATAAAATTCACTTTCTTTAAACAAATTCTTGTTTTTCAGAGGCATTATAAACATCCTCACGAGACACAACAAATAGCAGCATTCCCCTAAACCAAAGGCCACTCTTTACAATAGAAGTATGAAGTCAGGACTTTAAAAAAGGTCCAGTTCCTCAGTGATTTCTCCTTTCAGGAGGCCCCCTGCTCTCCTGCTGGGTACTGTGAGTTATAAATAAGCCCTTCATGGCACGGTCTAAGTTACGTTTACCATCTGTCTCCTCTTTGTGATCTACTTGCAGGGAAGACTCCATTATATAAGAAAACCAAACTATGAGAGTTGGAAACTCACTGCTTGCAGCCAAAGCACCAAACAGAGGCAAACGCAGTCCACAGCATTGAAATATTTAACAAAATATTAAACAGAGCTGGACAGAGGAGGGGAAATGATCATTTATGTCCTCCCTGTAACTGGTCTGGAATGACACCACCAGTTGTTGTACCAAATTACAGATACTGAAGTAGATACTAAAATTGTCATGCACAGAAGATCCTGAGCTGGCATCAACCGTCAGCTCCACTGAAGCCAGTGAGTTATGACCATTAATACCACCTGTCTAAACTTCACATTTTGTATAAACACAAAATGCAAAACTACTTCCACTCACTTGTACTTTCTTCATTAAGCCTTTATAATTAAAGACCAGAATGCTTACCAACAAGTGACCCAGATAGTTTGTCATACACAATCTTTTCCTCAACCTTTGAATTTATCACACTTCAACATTTATTGAGTCTTATTTTGTAGTAGAATACTCCTTGTAGATAAGGTTATTTATAAAAACATACATATTATAAAGGATGCCTATGTTTTATACAGCTATAAACCCTCCTCATGCAACGCCATTCAGCCCAACTATTAAAAAAATGTAACTACCCTTCCCTGTTGATTCCTTACTCTCTTCTACTGTTACGGGGCACACAGGCTCCACAGCAAAGAGTGGGGGCTCAGAGATTGCTCTGGTAATGGGAAAGTCCTGCTGGGATCTTCTGGCCCATGATTTCGTGTTCCATGGTATCTGCTGATCCCAGTGGAAGTGGCAGTAAATCATGAACTGAGGTCCCCAAGAGAAAAACCAGGATATTTTGCCCCCAGCCGTGGTTCCTCCAGTCCCCGCTGTGTCACGGCAGCTGAAGATGAACCGTGTGCTCTGCTGACTTCCCTGACAGGACTTCAGAGACCGAGGCAATGCAAATACTGGCCATGAGGCGCTATTGCCACTTGTACCTTCCCCGGTGACAGGGCACAGCCTTCCTGCCTCTTCTCAGAAACGCTCTTGGCCAACTCACACTGAAGCTTGGGTGGTTACCCATGGTGGTCATGGCCTGAGCTCTGCTTCTGCCTCAAAGGAGAGATCTCCAGGCTGCTGCTTCGCCTTGAGCAGCCCTACCCCGCTGGTGCTGCCTGTAAAAGCTGGATCGTGGCACCACCTTCACCTGGGCAGGTACAGCTGCCTTTATTGCCTCCTGCACTGCCCTCCTTAAAGGAGTTTCAAAGCTGGATAACCACATAAAAGCTTGCCTGACTTCTGTCACTGAGAAAACAACTCAGATCTAATACATTCCAAATGCAGTTAGCAAAAATACTCCTCACTAATGTCTTAAAGCCAGCTCTTGTATTTCACCAGACTGTGCTTTCTACATATACCAGTCACATTCTCATACACGCTCCTGAATTGCCACACTTGGCCCTCCTATAAGACTAACTATAATCCATCATTTCATTTTGTTGGACAATTTTCTAGGAGATCTAATGTCTCTTAAGACCTGAGATCTAAGATTAACTGTACTGTGTCTTCTACCATACCATTATCATTTACTGATTAATTCCTGAAATTCTAACATGCTTCATTAAACATGCTTTTTTCGATATTAGTTGGCTTAAAAGAAGCCCTTATTTACCTAATCCAATAACTATTTACAAGCTGTCACAGAAACCAAATACTTTCTTCCAAGCCACTCTGTTTTACAGCTTGCAGTACAGCAGAACCCAATGGACGCATTCAGTGCGCCCTGGCTGCTGAAGACCACACCAACAAAACGGAACTCCGCGTGCAGAGACACGGCTTCTGAAACCCGGGATTTACGGGATTTTCAGCTAACTTTTCTAAACCGCGCATCACCCACCGGGGGTCCCTCAGGGCAGGGCGGGACGGCCCTCCCGGGCTCCGCGTCCCCCGGGCCGCCTCAGCGGGGCGGGCGGGCAGAGCCCCGGCACGGCAGCGCCTTCGGTTAAACCGCCCGGGCCCGCGCCCGAGGCCCCGCTCGGCGCCCCCGGCACCGCTCCCGCACGGCCGCGGCTGCACCGCCCCGGGGCTGCCCCGGCCCGGCCCTGCCCCCGCGGCCGGCGCGAAGGGGCGGCCGCCCCTCAGCCCGCGGGCTGTGCTCGGCCCGGCCGCCGGCGGAGCGGAGCGGGGCTCTCCCGGCGGCGAGAGGAGACGGCGCTCCCGCCGCGGGCAGCGGGGAGGGAGCGGGGCGGGGGCCCGAGCCGCGCCGTGCCCCGCGGCGGCGGAGCCGCTCTTACCTGTGCGCTGCCCGCGCTGCGGCTCGGGGCGCTCCGGCGGCGGGCGGGCTGCGCTGCCGAGCGCCCCTTGGCTGCGGCCGCCGCTCCGCCGCTGCAACTTTCCATAAAAGTCGCGATGCGCGCCGGACGCCCGCATTCCAGGCGAGCCCCGCGCCGCGGCAGCTGGCCCGGCCCGGCCCGGCTCGTCCCCGGCCCTGCGGCTCGGCGCGCCGAGCCCGGCCCCTCGCTGGCCGCGCAGCCAGCCAGCCCCCTCCCCGCGGGCAGCAGCCCGGCCAACAGGCTAATTTTGGGCTGGAAGCAGCACCGAGTTATAAATAACCGGGCCGGCGAGCCCGCCGCTCTGCTGCGCGTCCCTGGGCGCGCCGGCCCTGCCGCAGGGCAGCGGGCGAGCGGCGGGCGGGGGCTCGGCGGGACCCACCGGGACCCACCGGGACCCACCGCCCGCAGCCTCCGCCCGCCTCCGCCCTGCCCGCGTTGGTCCCGAGCACCGCGGCTTTGCCCGGCCCGGCCCGGAGCTCCCCGGCCCGGTACCGGCGGGGCTGCGCCGGCCCCGCAGCCCCGGGTCTGCCCCACTCACCGCCGCCGCAGCCCCGGCCCCGCACGCAGGGAGCGCTGCGCTCGCTGGCTCTGCCGGCCCGCGGGTTTTATACCCACGGCGGTCCGGGCCGGGTCGGTTAATGGCACATGCAGAGCGATCAACTAATAATAGTAATGTGACAGTCCGCGGATGGAGCGGGAAGGAATCTCTCCAGTGCCAGACTGCGAGAGGCACAGCGCGGTGGCTCAAAGCAGCGCCTGTCGTTGGGAAATCCACAAAGCAGAGGCAGAAATGTGATTTTAATATATCTGAATACATTCCTTTTCCTGCTTAAAGATGACTTTTATCCTACATGTTCAGTTGCGAGGTTTCCAGTGCAGAACTTTCTTCTTATCTCTCCTGTACTGTGTCTGCCGGACTGGAGCCTAACTTCCAGCGGGGTTATCACTCTTAGGACAATACCCACGGCCTTAGGCTGATCCGGACAAGGGCCATCAGAGCTAGAACACAAACGGCGTTTGCCTTTCGAAGGACACAGCGGGCGCTTTCCCCCAGCCTCGGGGCAGCCGCACGGAAGCACAGGAGGCTCCCGAGGGCCGGGGTCACACCCGCTGTCAGCACTGAACACAACACACAAACAAACCCGGGCACACCAAGGCACGGACACGGCCCTTCTGCGACGGTAGAGGCCACACGCTCCATCTCCTCTATTTCATTATTTATATCGCTCCCTAAAGGAGGGGTAATCCACAACTGGAGCTCAGTACAGCAGTTTGGCTTGGAAAGAAGCCTGAAAAAAATTGTCTCCCCAAATCAAGTCGAGAGACAACAGCTTGGCATAGAGCTGTATGAAATTAAACTGGACAGACCAAAAGCTGTTCACATTCAGTATTTTTCCATTTATATTGTAAGTTTTGTAATAGTTGTTCTTTGTTGATTTCAGGCAGCAAATTCCAATTTCAGGACTACTAACTGATATCAAAATTCCTCCCATATTAAATAATTTTGCATTAGATTTCAAGAACTGTGCAAATTCAAGTTTCAGATACAGTTATATGAGCAACAGTTGTTTCACTGAAATATTTTATTTTATATACACAGCTGCAGTTCATTTAGGCAATAGAAAGGTCACAAATACTCTTACTGACACTTGATTTGACACATTTACTTTGATAGAAACCAAACACTACAAAAAGGAAGAATAATAATAAAGGACACATTTAAAGTAAGATTATTATTGCAACTAAGTTACAAATGATATAAATATTTGACTCTTTATAATCCCTATGCATTCAACATTTCTAATCTTAGGAGTACCGCTATGGCAGAAGAGAATTGCTTTTAAACTTAGTTTGTTCTTGTTAGCATGGAAAGTACCATTCAAAACTATCTAATTTAGACACTATAAATTGAGTCTGATTAGGAATTAGCTAGAGTAGAACTGCATCACCCTATCACTGCTGTGGTGCAGCTCTGGCACTTGTGTTTGCAGGGATGGTGCCCTTCTGAAATTGTTAAGCCCCAGGGCCGGTTATCAACAATGTTCTGTCCAGCTGCAGGTGCAGGCTGGAAGGGACCTGACTGCAGCTCTGCTGAAGGAGAGAGCCATCGCCCACTCAGGCAGGCATCTCCTCTGGAGTTAGTTACACACCCAGAGCACATGAATGCTATTTAGAAAAGGATTGAAAAAGACTCAGAGGAGATCAAAAGCCTTCGCACCCGTACCTGCACATTTCCCGGTCTCTCTGCTCCCTTCTTTTTCGGTTTCTCTACTGTTTCTCAATCAACTGTTTGTTGGTGGCATCTTTCAACAACCAGATCCTGTACTTCTTACTTTGGATGGGAAAAACCTGTTCCATTCCCAGTCCAGTTCTGCGGACTTTTGAGAGCTCTGTGAGTGTACAAAAGTGCTCCTCTTCTAAAGGGACACGAATGCTTAAGTCAGATATTATGGACTTCTGCCCCATTTTCTAAATAGTTTGGTGTTTGATTAGACCTTTCTTCTTCTCCTGTTTAAAACAATCCTTTATTTTTGATAGAAGACCAAGTTTCCAGGTTTTACTTTTTTCCAAATGTCTGGAAACATTTATAATCTTATCTGCAACCCTGTTTCTTGAATCTCAATACACCTTCAATTCTGTGAAGAAGTGCATTTCTATTGCTCTGTGATGTATGCTAAGGTATCATTTTCTTCATACCATTTTATCAGACCAGACAAATCACAGCAGACACCTTCCTCTGTTAGCTACAGGTCATATATTTGCTGTAGAATATGCAGAACACTTACTCTGTTCCTTCTATTTCCAGCTATCCCTATTGATTCTGAACCCAACAAGACGCCTTTACTGTCCCATATAATTTCTTTTATAACTTGCAAAAAGCTGCCAAAATACACATAGCTTAAACATACTTATCTGCTCAAAAGCTAAGTGAGGTGGGTGAAGAAAACTTCACATGTCTGTATTGAAGACACATTGCAGAGAAAAAAAAATACAGCATGGAGGGTGGTGCCAAGCTCAGCAAGTTGAATGGTGGAAATAGGCCAAGAATAGCATTTGGAATTTCTGTTTTATTCCATATAGAGTACACTCATTTTTGTTAAATAAACTATAATTAGTTGGCATTTCACACAAGTAATATGACACATTTTCATCATTTTTTGTAATTATCAAATGAGTAAAACAAAGGAGCAAAATGCTGCCTTCGTAAATGTATGAATTACTGGCCCCCCTTTTGAGCATCTTTTTGGGCTGTGTTTGACATGACAGTTGAAATGTTTCTAGTCAAAGTTTGTTTTGATATCCTAGATTTCAACAACGTGCTTCTCAAGTATCTGAATATTTGCAATGACTCTGTCATTACTCTGTTTTTTTGACATGGGATAGATTCTTGTGGGCTGGCTTTATGTGGCAAAGGCATGTAAAAGTGCAGTTCTAGAGCCTAAACTAACTGTGAAGCATTGCTTCAGCTGACAGGAATTCAAAGGTTACAGCTCATTATTTGTCACCTCTGGAACAGGAACAGCCACTGCTGAAGGTGCTGATGCCTTCTGAAGGTTCTGTACTCCTGTCTGAAGCTCAGGGTTCCATGGCCTGGGCCAGTTTTACACTGCACAGAGATGGCCACAATTGCTTAAATCTCCTCTTAAACTGACACCTGACTTCCCAGCAAAGGGAAGAAGGGAGGAAGACACAAATTATTAAATTATAAAACACTTGCTTCAATTCTGTTTCACGATTAACAAATCTCATCATACATACTTATTTAAAAATATATTTTGTAATGCTACATATGAACTGAGAATAGCATTGGTTCGTTTACCACCATATTGAGTAGTAATGGTTTTGAGAACAAGGAAGTTTTAAATTAATTGGTGAAGCTAGCATAGCTTTTCAAATATAAATAAGTATTTTAAAACACCTTAGTGATGTTTAGATATTTCAAACCAAAACAAAGTAAAAATTGCATACTGGCAGTCATTCCTGCCCAAATGGTGCTTGCATTTCCTGCACTGCTCCATGACACTGTGGTACAAAAAGGCTGCTGACACCCACACAAATGGAATTCTGGGGCAGGGGCAACACGTTCAGTTCTGTGCGTGTCATTACTTTATTGCACGAGCCACGTGAATCACAGACTGCAGATACCCCAGCCAAAACACCTCCTAGATCTAGACACCTAATGATGTGGAGACTCCGCAACAAACAGTTTGTACTGTAAGCTTTTAAAGGAAACAACTCCATCAGCTTCACTTACGCATTATTTGTGCAAAAGTACAGTATCTCATAAATAAACTTTACCTGAATATTACAGAAAAAAGCTTTGGGATACATGAAATATAAATACAGCGACAGCTGAGCTGCAAAATTAATTTAGGTATATACAGCAATCCACTCCCCACTTCTTTTCACAGATGTACATTTAACCTCCCTGAGTCCTTTTCCATACTTAGCAACGCGACGCGTTCCCAGATGCTTGCTCAGCACCAGGCACAGCAGCTCCAGCACTGAAGGGTGGAGGAGAGCACCCGTGTGTGCAGCCTGTCTCTGCCGGGCCCGGGGCTCACTGCACCTTGGCCTCCAGCAGCGCGCTGGGCGCGGGCGGCGCGCGGGCGGCGGCGCAGGCGCCGGGGTGCCGCAGGCACTCCGTGCCCAGGTAGGCCAGCAGCAGCTCCGTGTGCCGCACCAGCAGCTGCGTCAGGTCCTCGGCCAGGCTCTCCATCGACGAGTACCGCACCTTCTCAAAGTCAAAAATGTCCTTCAGGAAGAAAAGCACTTGATCCTAGCGGGGAAAAATTAAAAAAAAAAAAAAAGGAAAAACTTGTTTTCAGTTAAAAAAAAGTATGCCATGCTAACAGCTCCTTCTTTAACATGTTCCCTAAAAGCATCCAATTATGTATTATTTTGGTGCTGAGACAGAAGTGTGCTAAAACAGCCTTTGCAAAACAGTTCTAGGCTTAAAACATTCACATAAAAGTACTTTTTTTTACAGTTTCTTACTGTTAGCCTTAATCTTAAGAAAGTGCAAATGTATACTAATAAATTAATCTCAATTTATTATATAATTTATAATATAATATAATAAGTGATCTTAATTTATTTTAATCAAAAAGATATATATTTTTTTAAATTTATAAAAGCGGTAATTAAAAAGAAGTTGCAAACCTTGAAGAAGCAGCATAGGTCATACAGGGAATTTCTAGGGCCCAAAAAGCCCCAAGCCAAAACAGGGCTGATATGTTCACATATAGCATAGAAATGTGCAAAAAATCCATCAGGCACCTAGTGATGTAAAAATTGCAGATGAAAGTTACACAGTAAATTTAGTATACAGCTTTATTATTCAGCATTAAGTCTTCATAAAAGCCTAACAATTTCCTCCTTGCTCTAATAAAATCCTCCAAAGGTAAGGAGCTGTGGCACAGACTTCCACTGAGTCCCTGCAGAGAGGTCAGGATGCAGAAGGGCTGAGGGGAGGCTGCAGCAGAGTTCCTGTGCTGGGGAGGACGTGGTGCTCCAGGCAGGACTGGGAGTGGTTTGGCTGCGGGGTCGTGCAGGGAGATGGGGCTGAGGATCCCAGCACAAGCAGAGAGACACAGGAATCACGACCCTGGTGTGCAGGACTGAGATCTCCCGTGGGGCAGGAGTCAGAGAAGGGACTGACACCACCACTGACTGGAGCCAGACTAGGTTAGGAAAATCTTTCAGTTAAGGCTTTTTGCTCAATACAGGTATGAGGGCCCCAGGAACTAAACTTCTGCAACTGGCAAACCTCTTGTCTCAATTAACAAGCCTACAGGACTAAGGGTTGATCACTCATTTGTTTTGCCAAAGCTACAGAAAGAACTTCAGATTCTTAGAAGATGATCAATACCTTTGTTCAATATAATTTGAAGGGCATCTTACCTTCATTTGCTGTCTTTTTTGCTTCAGTACTGACCAACAACTTGAAGCCACAGCCTAATTGCAAAAAGGAAAAAATAAAGCAAGCCCCAAATCATTTTCCATCTCAAAAGAACTCATCTGCACAATACTGTATTTTTTATATTCTATATTTCGGGAACATGTATTTTCTTCAGTTTCAATCTTCTGATAACACAAAGTTTAAAGCCATGAAAGAGTAGGTGATATAAATAACAAATTTATATGTAGTTCATACTTGCTATTTCAGATCCATCTTTGCAAAGTTTCTGTTAGTTAAATTCAAATGTAATTTGGCATCCTTGATTGATTTTACAGTTACCACAGTTAGCAACACTTCCCGGGTTTAAGTGAGGACCAGTCTTATATATTAAAGTGTGTGCTCAGACATCAGTAGCTATTTTAGATATTAAGTGGCATGTGAACACATTGAAATGTACTTTTTCATTTTAGCAAAAACATTCTTGCAATAGCTTCAGATTCAGCTATGGAGCTTTGTCCAAATATGGACCTGTGAAATACAATATACCAATATCAGTCTTGGGCTTTTTCCTCTCCTATCCTCTAACTATCCTCATCTGACTCCCCTCTGCAAAGAGAGTTTAATACAGACAAAGCACAATGTTACCATATAGCTATAAAAATATATACATGTTATCTTAGTTTTTTCCTCTACAGGGAATATTTCAATTGAAAAACAAAAATACAAGGACAACTTGCAGTTTCCAGATAAAAATGGACGAAATGAAGGAGCTGCTGTACCAGCTGACCATGGCAGCAGCCTGTGTCTCTGAGAGGGATGAGATATCTCTGGCAAATAAACGGGCACGTATGAAAAATCATTCATTGTTACCAACAGCTGAATGCCTGCATTGTATTCATTTACTTTTGTTTCCTTGCAGCTTTGGCCCTTATTGCTAAATCTCTGGTCTGTGAACCAAAACCTGGACCTGATGTCTAAGATGTGGCTAACAGAAACTTCCCTTCTAAAACTCTACCTCCTCAGAGAAAGGAAGGACAAGTTAAAGTACTTTCTCCAATACATTCAATCAGTCCCTGTGTTGGGCCCAGATTCGAAACTTTTAAATTCCTATTATGAAAAACCTGATAATATGATCTGTTAAATTCTTTTGAGGAAGATCTCAGGTACATACTCAGTACATTGCAATGCACTACAGATCAGTTAGTATGATATTACACATGAATACTCACTGTTTCTTTAAAAGAGGAATTTAACCAGCGGTTATTTACTACATTCTGTATAGATATTGGTGGATTTTCTAAATCTTCAAATGAATCCATTAATATGAAGTCCAGAACAACATCATAAAAATTCAGATTTTTCACCTGTATTAAATGAGAACATGATCTAAGTAACCTAGTTTCTCTTTCAGCAGTGGAATTCAGCATGCACCATATTGTAATGCTGTATTAACATGCAGATTTGCAATTGTTTTAATAAATATTGAACATGCTTTGTCAGTAAAGGAGAAGTTAAAAAGAATGTGATTTCTGGTACTAAACTGGTGAATGCCATTTCTCTAAATCAGCAATATAAACAATAAAGAGTTGCCTTTCCCAGAATTCTGAACTGTAAAAATTTATTTTTAGATCCCATGACATTAGTAAGGGTAAAAGCACTTTTCAGAAGTGCAACTCACCCCTCTAGCAGCAAGTTCCATTTCAGTATTATCCCAGTGATCTGTTTGTTCCAAAAAATGTATCATTTCATCAAAGACATCTTCAAATTTCTTTGGATTCTGTAAAGTAAAAGCAATGATTATCACACAAATGTAAAAAGAGATATGGCTGATTTTCCCTGAGCAGTGAATTCAGGCAGAAGTTACATAAACAACAAAACATTGGTTAAAAAAGGCTTTTACCTTTCGTGCTTTCACAATTAAAGCAGACAAAATTTTTCTTCCACTTTCAGCAAGAAATATTCTGTTTGCTGTTTCTGAAAGAATTATCTAGAAAAGGGTTCAGAAAATATAGACAGGTTCATTCACAGGTTATACGAAGTGACCCTACACATTTCAATCAATTTTCATGTAATTATCACCTCCAGTACAGTTAGCAAGTTCCTAACTGGGTACAAAGGTTCCAAAGCCAATCATAAATTCTGGAGTCCTCTGCAAATACATCTCATCTTAGAATGACAAAAATGTAAAAGCAACAAGAAAATATTTCAATACAGATTGCATTATAAAAATGCTTGCACAAAGAGTAACAACCAGCTTCAATGCTATGTACTTTAGTTTAGGCTTAACAAGACAAATCACTCCTTACTGCTTACCTGGAAAGCTTGTCGAATGCAATGAAGCTTAGCAAGGAAGTCACTGTCTCCTAGACATTCAAACATTTCAGTCCTATGCAAAATAGAAAAGTTTCCAAAGACCATTAAGAAAAGCAGCACAAGAATATCCAATCTAATTGCTAGAAAAAATACCTGGTACAAGTAACTTCTAAGAAGTGATTTCTAGATAGAATATTAAATTTTAATTCTTGCTTTTCCTGGAAATAATTAAATAGACATAAATCAATACCTTAACACCCGTGAATAAATTTTGCCTTCCTCTGCTAAGTGCATGGCTTCCTCATACAGGGGACAGTGGCAAAGGGAATCCAGACCATATGTGCTACGAATCTCTCTGTGCTCTGAAAGCTGAAAAAAATTTTTTGGAAGATCATTAAAGAGCTTGCTGACATTTTTGTAAAGATAAATCAAATCAAAGAAGTTTTCCTGGTGTTCTATTGAAAGATGCATCCTTTTCTGCATCTGCTTAAAACAAAGGGGTAACAATCAACAAGTGAACAGAACAGATACACCAGGACATAAGACCTATCTTTATAAATTTTAAAATCTGACAGCTACAGTTTCAAGTTTCACAACTTTTTCATAAATAAAATAAAGGGAGCTTACTTTTGTGTTCAAATTGCCCAGTTAAGTTTTTGAATTGTCTAGTTAAATAAATTTAATGGTACTCAAAGCTGTTAAAAGAAAATAATTGCCAGAACACAAAGTACAGAATGATTGCACCACACCACTCTTTAGGAAGCTGGAAATAGTAACACCCTCCCACCCCTGTTTTAGTTTCTCTGGTAAATAAGTCTGCCAGTTACCAAAGCACACTGTATAAACTATGAGCATTTAGTGTTTTATGCTACAGACTCCCTGAAAGGTTTTCATTATTGGCAGTTTTAATTCTATGGTGAACATAGAAATAAACATGAAGACATTTTTAAAGAAAGAAAAAACAAAGCCAGATCAATAAATCAAGGCACATAAATAATACAGAATTCCTGTTTACAGGGTATCATATTTAATCCACAAAACATCTAGCTAGTTACAATTTCACTACAAAGATTACATCACATTAATATTGATTTAAAAAATTCTGATGTTTACACATCATTCAGTTTAGTTAATGACCAGAAAATTATTCTAGCTTTTATTTTTTTTCCCCCCAATATCCTGCATGGGGCAAACAAATCTGTGTTTCTCAGCTATTAAAACCGAGCATACAAACATCTTTAAACATAATTCTCAAGGTAATTGAACTATGTAAAAGATTCATCTATATCTCACAATGACTTCAAAGAATCATATTGAAGTATTACTTTATGTTAAACCTCCATTAAAATTTTCAAGTAAATAAATGCTGTGCAGCTTCTCCTGCCACTGAGGCCACACAGCCAAGTATGATGAACTTCAGGCAAATCACCTTCTTCAGATATTTATCAAACTGACTGAGTGTGACTGAATTAGGGCTGGTGACTTCTACAGTGAGGTGCAGGCAACCTTCACCTGCTGCCAGCACCTGAGGTGAAAACATCTTTACACGTGAAGATGGGTGATCATCGTCTTTGGGGTCACATGGACTGATACCTGGGAATTGGGTGAGGGCCTTGATTATATTTAGCTTTTTTTAAAAGTAAACAATTCCTCTCATGCTAACGGATTAAATAAAATACCAGAAGAGAAAGGTCTGACTGTTCTTCCCCTGAGAAGATGATCTGCAGTGAAGAGATGCTGAAATCTTTGCTCTAAAGCATCAAACCTTTGCCACTTGCAATTCTTTTTAACTCTGGGATGCCCTGACTGCTTTGGTGTAAGGAACAGGCTCAGTACTCTTATTTGCCACCCACAAGTTGTTTCTTAATAAATAGAAAAAATTCTCAGCTGTGCATCAAGACCTTGTTGACTACCAAAATAACCACCTACATGAATGTACCAAAATAAACAGTGCTAGACCTTTTAGGAATTCTTGCTTGCTTCTCCTAATAGAGAGGTCACTTTACTGGCACATTCAGCATTCCTTACACTCTGAGAAATTATGTTTACCCTATACTAAAAAAGCTGATGATGATCTCCTTAAAATATTAAGACATCCAGAGAAAAGATTTCCTTAAAAAGTAAGTAGCTGCAGGATGAAAGTGAACATGTTTGGGGAGTTGGAAGATGGGATGGTGATTAGTAACTCAGTGTTTGAGATGGTATTTTAATAAATGGAAATGATGTGGTGATGTGTTCCACCTAAGGTCTGGAAGAAAACGAGAAGGCTGTTTCTGATAAAAAACAGCAAAGGCTTTATTCACAAATCTAAAAAAATCTCCCAAGCTATGGACTAGGTTAACATTTTAACAAGGAAAGCAAAGTTTATTTGATAATAGACCTACAGATTCAATACTAGTCAAAATATAAAAATAAGACATGATAAATACATGTGCACTGACAATGAAGAAGCAGTGACAAAGCTCACTGTCAGGGAGGGCAGGAAAGAGGTTCTTTAGGAGGATGGAAAAGAAGCCAGGAAAGAGAGGGCAGAGGCCTTTATCTGGCACACTCACTGCTGCACTGTTGCCAAAGGTGGCAGCTATTTTGATCACAGTAGATCTATGAAAAGCATACTAACCCTTATCAACACAAGCTGATGGCAGCCAGGCTCAAATGGGGAAGAAAATACCACTATTTATCCAGTAGTGGTACTAATAACTTAATGAGGGCAAAGAGCTGTGATCCCATCCCTTCTGCAGTACTTCTAGAGCTGAAGTGTGTTTAAGAGCAGAAGCCTGGCTGGTCGCAGGGATGGCAACTCTGTCTAAATTGTCTGCATAAGGATTCAGGCACCTGTGTATTGTAGGTGTCGAGGCAGGCACAACTCTGCATGAGAAGTCATCAAATGAGTGATCCTCAGCACCTTCTTGATCACCAGCCATAGCCAAGATGAAGTTTTGGCACACCCTCCTGCTGTCCTGTAGAGCTCATCAAAAGGCACGTGATGCAAACCCTGCCAAACTGTCCCAGTTTTGTACAGCTCTTTCCTATATTCTGTTCCAATATAACACAGCATGACATTCTTGTTGCCTCCTAAGCAGTATCCCTATCAATTTCCATTCAAGCATCTATCTGTGTCTTGTTTTATGAATGTTCTCTCTCCTGCGGGCGCAGAGCTAAATTTGACCTGACTGTGTGTCAGCACTGAAACATGAACACAGTTTCCAGTCTCCAAAATCAGTTCAGTCCTGCTCCTTGGGACAGGATGCAGTGCAGAAGGAAGCCAAGGAACTGTCAACACACAACTTGCAGCATGATGAGGCCACAAAAAATGGTGCCACGTTCTAATCTCCTGGAAGGTGGAATTATTAGTTCCAGCAGGGCATAATCACAGAGCTGTATAAACATACACATGAATTTCAGATTTAAAACCTTTGCTGAACATTTCTATCAGGACATGGAGTGTAGGACAGTTACTAATATTGTAACTGCAGTGAGGGAGCTTATGATGAAAGAGCTGCCTCATTTGGCCCTTAGGTGAGACAAATCCAAAGCTGGAAAAGCATCGGACCTCTTAGCCTAAATTAAAATGTTCTACTGTTTCCCCAGTGCAATTAAAAAAAAATTAAAAAGTAGATAAGCAAGAGGAAACTACTTGACATCATCATGTCTAGAATAAAAGGATGTGGTATGTCAATTCTAACCCTGTTAAAACAAAGCAATTACTGTTCTCTGCTAACAGCTGAACACACTGGGAAGTTGTTACTGCTCCTTCTCATTGCCATAATGTGAAGCATTTCCCTGCCACACACCCTCCTGAGAACGGACAAAGTATTAAATCAGGGTAACAGTGTTTTTGTAGGAGAGCACCAATTCACAGCTTTCTTTTCCCTGCACCACACAATGATGCTCTGTAGCTGCAACTACAGAGTTAACTGACCCTGCAGTTTACCTAGTGCCTCCAATTTAACCCAGAACATTGATGGTGTTCTGGCTTGAACACCAAACTGCAAATTGTTCATGTTCCATTGATCTTCAGGACTTCTGTCACCTAAGAATTTTCTAAGAATTAGATTCTTCAATAAAATGTGAGAGAGTTTGTTCTACTGGCAAAAGCTAGAACAGCTGGAAAGAAGAGAAAATCTTCATAACTTTGTCCTGGAAGAACAAGTTGACAGAAATGGCTTTGAGGTATCAGAATGTGGAGAATATTTTCAGGATGCTTAAAGACAATTACATGTCCAATTTTGATTCCAATATTTTTTAGCAGATACTGAGACAATATAGCTTCAGGAGAGGATGATGATCCTGCTGAGGTGATACATCCTGGGCTTTTCTGTTTGCTTGGTTCATTGGTTGGTTTTGCAATTCTTTAAGCCAGGTAGCACAAATGAGTGTAAGGGGTTGTTCCCACCTTCACATACTTGCAAAAGCATTATGAAAGTTCATGGGGAAAAAATCCCACCGAACCAGATACAAAGTGTCTGGTTTACAATGGTTTACAGCTCCTCTCATGAGCTGGTAGAGTTGAAGCAAGCTTGAATTGTAGTCTTGTCCAAATTACATCAGAGAGTAACCAGTCTCTATGGATACAATCCTCGTTAGGAATGGATGCTAGGCACCACAACCTAATGTGAGTTACTAAATCAAGGAAATCACAATTTAATGTGAATTACTAAATCAAGGCAATTGTGTTATGGAAAAAACAAATCCTACAATAGCCAGTCAAAACAATTGCAAAGAATGTGTGTGCAATTCACTCTTTTTGCAACTGACTTCAGTGTGTATATGGGAGCAATATCTATCACGAAATGGATCTATTGAGGCCAACTGCCTCTCCTGTTTTTTGGGGAAGAGGGCTATTCAAGATCACTTCAGCTCCCCAGAGACTACAGAAGGAGATATCCCTCAATCATGTAAGTGTGTCACTGCTCATGAGCCTCTTTCAAATACTTCAAGGGAGCTGTAGCAGGCTTCAGCTAATAGGCCCCAGACATTATTGTGTATGCTCTGTGCTCTCATCCCAGAGGAGGAGAGCAAGGCAGATGAAGCACATGAGGTTGTCAGGGAAGCTTTGCCAGCGTGGCAGTCACGAGGCTCCCTGGCAGTGCCACTGCACCCCTGGGGCAGTGTCCCTGCCAGCCCCAGGTCCCTTCCCATGGGTTCCTGCTAAGCCATTTACTCATGGTGCAACAACAGAGTAACAGGTCAAACTGCTGCCCTCCTGTTGTGCATGGAACATGTTAAAACTGTTTCCTCTCAAAAAAACCCCTCCAGGTCTAAACATTACGAAGCCTCCTTCATACCTTCATACCGAGCCATCTTTATAGTATGGTAAAGCAATAGGAAAAAAGAACAGAAAAATATAAATCATGGTGAAAGGAACTACTACAGCCTCAACTGACTGCTTCTTCACTCACGAAAATGTGATCTGTTTTTCAAAAGCAACTTCTGTTTAGAAGGAGTTGGGGATGCATTATGCCAGTACACAAAAAAACCTCCAAAACAACAGGTTCCAAGCCTGGAAAAGCTCTTTTTTCCCTATAAGAAAAATATATTTTTGCTTAGAATGATTAGCAAAAAATTAGGATTCTTCTGTTCACTGTTCAAATATATCAATAAATCCTTAAAAAAGCAATCTTTAAGAGTCTTACCTCAGCTGTGGAAACAAAGGAGTCCGTGGATGCAATGCTTAATGTATCTCGAAGGCAGAAATCATCCACATTATCCTTCACAGTAATATCTGTATTTTTATCTTTAAATTAAAAAAAAAAAAAAGTTTATTAGACTATCAGAAAATTCCATGTCTTGAAAATGTGTTTCATGTGTACTTTAACACAGTATTTCATTTGGAAGGCACAACATTATACCACTGTAAGAGTAAACTCTTTTATGGCCCACTAACATATATAAAGATGACTGGTTTTCTGCCTTTAAAGCTGATTTTCAAATATCATCCACAATGAACTGGAAGAAAAAAAGACTTGGCCAAGGTGTTTGCCTTTCTTTTATAGACTTCTGACTATCTCTCTGTCTTATGATATTACTTTGCTATATTGATCTAGACCCTCAGTTAAGTTTTTGACTTGGCTGTGTTATGTATCAAACTGCTGAATGTCCTAGCCACTATTTTTATTTTTCTAAATAAAAGTCCATTAATAAAGAACAACACCACCACATTTTAGTTTCACTTGAATTTGTTTAACTTTCTACTTCTCATGCCTTTTTTCACTTGCTGGTTCTTCTGGAGAGCAAGTGAAGCTTTAATCTTCACTGTATCCTCTTTCCTCCAAAAGCTTTTCCATTAAAATAACACATCCACAAGTATTTCCTACAGTACAAGAATTCTTAAAGCCTTTAAAACAACTGATATTTTTTCTTAAAATCATCTGCAATGCAGTTTCTTCTCAGTTCTGCTTTACTTTATTCTCAGATTTCAACTGTTGCACTTCTTGGATGGTTTCATTTTCACCATATAGAAACACTTTCACAGAAGGATTAAATTTATAAGTCAGTAAGTCAGATTTTGGCTTGATGTGACCCATCCTACGTTCCCAGTAGAGCAGATGCATTTATTTTGGGTTATTTTACCTTCAGACATTACACATGTGTTCCTAAAAGTCTGTTTTATCTCCAAGAGTCAGCAGCAACCAGCTACCCAATGTCATCCAGACCTGTTGCTAGGGCAATACTTCATTAAAAACACCATTACACAGTGGAGTGGCCAAACGCCAATTTACTGGGATGGTTTACTCATCACTTGAAATGCTACAAAGCCACATTACTTAACTATTACTTTGGTGGTTGTTATGGTTTTATTAGTTACGGACTTGGAATGACAGCTCAAAAACCGCATAGAACAAATATCTGTCTCTGGGAATATTCACTAAGGGAAAAAATTATTCAAAGTTTGGACAAAGATTTTACTAGAGTGAGTTAGGCAAATTGCAATCACAACTTAACCACTATTCATATGAAGTCTGATTTTTTCAGCTCATTCTTACTAGTTCTTTCTTTTGACCTCTTAAAATCAAGAGGAAAAGTACTGCTGCTTCCAAGCTGGTTAAGAAACAATCATATTCTGAAATCTGAAATGCTGGAAGAGAAAACCAAACTGTGGTTTGTGAAGCACTAGCTTGAGGTCTGTTTAGAGTAGATCAATAACATGATGTTTCTTTCTTATTTCTAACTCATGATTTGCATTAGTTCTCTTCTAATATTACACTAGAGGATTTTCTAATACCACTTTTTCACAAAAATGTTGCTGAAATTGCAATAATATGGTTAAACCCAGGGTAGTACAGGCACCTATAGCCTGGCTGCAGATTTTCTGGTTCTCCTTTTTTAAACTCTCCTTTTGCCTAAGTTGCCTTTACTGTTATTTGTGGGTTTATAGCTCAATAACAAGAACATATCCCCAGACTGATTCCAAATTATTTAACTCTGTGTTATGTGGTTGATTACATATAAATGGGAATAATGCTATTTAAGTAAAATTTATTCCACATACATTAAGAAAAAAGTTGGTGTTAAGTGAAGGAACCACAGCCCAGAACAACACAGAATTAGGGGCTTTTCCACAGATCTTGCATTCAGTCTGTTATAGAGTACATGAAACCCTAGAGTTAATAAAATTTTAACTGTCTTTGTGGAAAAAAATCATACTTCCAAGTTTTCTAATATGGCCTAAAACTATAACCAGGCCAGTATGTTTTCAACATGTTAATTAGTTGAATATGGAATACCTGTGTTTTCACTCAAAGAAAATTCTGCTACAGAAAAAGACACAAAATTTGCATGTTATGAGGAAGAAAAAGATTAAAAATAAGGCTGGTAAAGCTGAGTGAAATAATACCTTTGGCAAGTGTTATGTGCACACAAAGCAGAGCCTCCCTAAAGAAAACAAAACAGCCTTGTCAGCTATTTCTGACTGTCAGGCCACCACCACCCTAATACCCTGAAACATCCCTAGGCAAGCAGGTGCTTATCAATACCCACGCTGTGAAGAGAGAACGCTACGATGAAAATTCCCCATGGAATTCCACTAGGGTGAAAATTAAATTCCAGCTGGAGTACATACCATACAAGTATCAGCAGAACATTCTTAGACACAAGAACATGAAAAAAAAGAGACAGTGGCACAAAGAGACTCCTGGAATGAACAGCTGCAAGAGAAACCCACCCACCAGAGCCTGCAACTGCTCACACTCTCATCCCTAGTCCTTACGGATTCTAATAACTTCAGGAAGGGAATACCAGCAAGTATGTGAGCTTCAAATACACTTTACTTATCTGAGGAGCCAAGGAGTTATTTTGGGTTCACTTATATTTGTAAAGAGGATGAAGCAGAGTTTCAGATGTTACCAGCATGGCTCTTGATTGTAGTGCCTTAAAATGTATATCTGGTCCTTAAATTAGATTAAGGTATTGAAAAAATGGAACAATATGGAGGACTGTTAAAGCTTGTAAAGGTATCCTAGCTTTATAAGGTTTTGCAAACAACTATCTATTTAAAACTAAACAAGATTTAAATAAAAGACCAGAACCAAGCTATTTTCACATCTATTTACAAAGTACTAATCTAGAAAAAATTATTTGTCTTTGTTCTGGTAGGTTTTCATGGTAAGACAGCACAAAGGTAACCCCTTAAACTCTCAGAGCAAAACCTGACCTTCGTAACTGCACAGAAATTAACTTTTTAATATTCAACTGGGAAGCATTCACCTTCACTTAATGTCTTAAACTCTGAAAACTGTTTCCATGTTATCTTCCTGCCAACCCTGAATGAAACATGGCAGGAGTTTGTAAGTGAGTTTGGCACTTATCTGACACTTTTAAAAAAGGAAAGCACTTACCCACTAGTAAAGAACTCACTGGAGTTACAGATTTTAGTTCCAAGTACCACCATTAAAATCATGGTCCCCTATTCTCCTCAGCCCTCCCACTTCAGTGGAAAATCAGTGCAGGTAATACATCACAAGCAGGAAAGCAGGATGAGAAAGGAGAAACTTTATAGAATCTGAAGAGGAAAAAAACTTGCAAAGGAATCCACTTATGAAAAGTCAAGGTACCCTCAGAGCAGCAGGGGCCCAGTGTTCTGCCAGCCCACGTTTTGTGTTCAGACCCCTTCCATGCGTGGCTTCCTGCCCGGTGAAAGGAATTACAATAATCCAGTTCAGACAGCACAGCAGAATGAATCAACACAGTTCAGCTCCATGGGAGAGTGCCACAGTCTTCTAGCTAGTCACAAGTGGCACAGTGGTTTGTCATGCCTTGCTGAAACATCCAAAAGCAGCTTTATTTACATTTATAAATAGTCGTAATTCTGAGAGTGCTGATCATCACTTCTACCAAGTAGCTGGTAAAGTATTACAGGAAGTCTTACAGGATGCACCCAGAAAACAGTGAATTTTATGTCATTTTGTATTTATAAAAAGAAAACAGTGCCAGCCTTCAGGTGGCCCCTTTTGATGAGTGAGTCGTACAGCTACAGGTTAAAAAAGCAAGCCAAGAATGGAGCAGGGAACCCACAGAGACCACTGTGGATCTCCTATTGCATTATGTGTTTACATTCTCCAGTAACACAAATATCTGGGGTAGCTGGAGGCACCTCATCTAACTGCATAAAACCAAAGCTGTTACTGACTTCAGCATGAAAATGTATTTCAGGTCAGGGTATTTTAAAAATATCTACCCAAATCTTGCCCTCTAGCAGTACATCAGCATGTAGCACAAGTTCTGCATGTCTCATGGTTCTTTGTTGAGGCTGCCCTGATGCAAACTGAAGTGACAGATTTCTTTAGATAACAAAGCAATGTCCTCCCACGCCCATCAAACCCACAGAAGATGCTCCAGCCTGGCTCTCAGCGGGTGCTCACACCTCCAGCAGGGCCCTCTTCTAACTCAGAGCTTCTGCTCACCAGTGTGAGACTGGAACTCAGCAACCAAAGCTGTCTAGTGGGGAAGGACTGGGGAAAACGGAGCACAGGACAGCGTCAGATAATCAGTATTAGCAATTTCATCTTCCTCCTAGCACTCACAGATCTTTGTCAAGGTAAGCTTTGGCTGAGCTCACTGCTGAGCCTTCAGATTACATCCTTAACAGAAAGCTCAGTGATTTTCATGCAGGGAATAATCTTCTGCTTATGTATAGAATATGAATAGAGAGCCAAATCTTACTTCCTCGGAAAAAGTTGACTCAACAGAGCTTCCATAATCGTGTCCAAGCACAACTATAATATTCAGGGTTCTGAATAAAAGCCCTTAAAACACACTCATACAGGTATAAAAAGGTCAAATTTCCAAGACACTGGGTTCTCTCCTAATTATCATCATGCAAAACCCAAGATGTTCTTCAGTCACTGTGTTCTGTATTACTTTGATGTTATTCTTAAGACAAAAGTAGTACAGCTGATTAAAAGCTGAATTAAAAGCATGTGTATAGATGCCAGTAATATAATCTTCATAAGCAGAGAATGCTTATAAAAATTTAATAGTACAATCCATTCAGTTTATACACATAAGCAACAAAATCCACCTGAAAACTGTGGATTTGGAAAACTGTGAAATATTGATTTATGATATTTGTCATCTGGAAAAACATGCAATTTGCCTAAAATATTCTCATAATCTTCAAGAGATGTTCCAAATACTTTGCAAAGAAATAAAAACAATTTCTGTGATGTTGATAATAATTTGACTGTTTTCAGACATTCAAGATGCTGACTTTGTTAGTTATATTATCTGCAGAATACCACATTTAATAGTGTATAAACCAAACCAACATGGTTACTGCTCTTATATCCTATTGCTCTCATCTTGCAAAGGTAAAAAAACAGCACAAAATTACATGAGTAAGAATTTTAGTCTCTCCATGTAAAAATCCAGTGTACCTGAGAAAGGAATGTAAGTTCAATTTATTTCCTGTAATGCATGTACACTGGTATATCAAATTACAGAAGAGTATTAGGAAATACCATGTAAGTTTGATATTGTGGAATGGTGATAAATGAAATTATTCTTTCACAATTTAAATCTGCTGAAGAATTCTCCCACAAATTTGATAACACAGTTGGAATATTTTCCAATAGTTGCAATTTTTTTTAAGCAAAGAAATTACCAAAGGCTAAAAATATAATTTTATTACAGAGAATATGACCTGTGAAAGCTGTTCTGAATCATCATAGCAGGATTTATTGTAAAACCAAAATCTCAAAATAGAAAGACCTCACCATGAGAAACTCAACGATCTCACAGAAGAGGCAGAGTAAACACATGGTGTTATATTGCTGAAATCTGAATTTTAAGAAAAGAAAGCAGCATCTGATCCATATTTTATACCCTGAATTAACACATCACGTGTGCTGACAGCTCAGAAATCAGCTTAGTAAACACACAACAGATATATGCATGTGTTCACAGCTCTGTTTTACTTCTCTGGCTCTCTGTTTTACAGACATAGGATCCTGAAAAAGATTTGAGACGAGTATCTTGTGTAAATTACATGTCACTAGGAGGTCTCTTCCTATCACACAGCCTTTCACTTCATTGGAGGTGTAAACATTAATTCATAACTGCACTTTATATGGTTCTACACTTATACAGGGTTACAGTTGTTCACAACTTCTTTACCTTGAACCTAAATATCAGTGGTTCCTCCCTGATTTTAAGGTTTAAATTCCTATCCTTTATAGAAAAGGTTTTCTGAGCACTCTTCTGTTTTCAAGTCTAATATTTTAGGTAACAGTTTCTGTGCTTGTATTTGATTTGAGAGAGAAGATCTGGCAATCAAGCAAAGTTTGCTCAATTGTCTAATCCGGACAGAGTCTGTTTGGATGTGCAGCACAAAGCTGTCACTCCACAGGGGAACTCCATTCTCCCGGAGTTCAGAAAGCATCACACCTCTGTTGTACAGCAAAGACCAGTTTGAGTTCCAGTGCTGCTTATTTCAAAGCTGAGACTTTGAAGCACCAGGCCTTACACACAGCCCTGCGGAGCCTGCAGCACCTTAGTCACCAGATTTAAACGTCACTGCCTTTTCTCAGTTCTTCACATCTCAAAACCATCTGCAACCTACTGCTATTTTTGTACAGCCACTTTCTAGTGACAATGGAGTGGTCTGTTCAACCCCATTCAGTGTGACATTAACTCATGGGGATGCAAAGTAGATTCAAGGTGCAATGTCATATTTACAGAAGAAGGAAGTACAAAGTTAACTTTCAGGCTTCCTCATCTAGAAATTAGTACCTTCAGTACCTTTCCTATGCCAGAGGCCTCCATAAACAGGTTAGGTAGAAAAGTCTTCTCACCAGACTGAGAGAGGAGTCTCAAAAGTAAGTGTATTATATGAAACCCAAAAGAGCAAACATTTTAGTATTCTGGCATAAAAACTACTTTGCTGGATATAGCATGGATAGTATGGGACCATCCAAGATGATTTTGTCAAGCTAAGATTTCTGGGAAGGTTTTTCTTTAGCCAGCACATCATGCCATGGGGATGTTGACATTTCAAAGCAAGAAAGACAGCCTGACAAAAGGAACCCACACATTCATTTGGTCTCCCTTTAAAAGAAACATATGCTGTCCAGCAGTTTATAATTCCACTTACATGTACGAAGACAGTATCAGAAAACACTGATACTGTCTCATCCCTGAATTATCAGACAAAGACAGAACCAGCCGTACAACTGGTGATCCTCAGTGAAATAAGCACCCAAAGATGCAGACACACACGTGTGTTTTGGGCTCACACTTGGACTCTGTATTCAGAATGGAGCATGTTTGACACAGACAAACTCTGTAAGAACAGCCTGATAATCTCAGTCATCCCTTCAGTTTCAGGGCAGAACTGTTTTACAGAATGCTGCAGTGACACTGCTCAGGAATGTGACAGGCCTCTGCAAACCCAGCTGCACACAGATAGGGTTTAAGAACTCAAATGACTAAGACATATGCTTAACTTTAAACAATAAGACCTAAAGAATATCTTAAGTGCCCCACTGACTGGGACCTACTTGCACTCCACTTGTCCCCAACAATGGGAAAGAATGAGATAAGAATCCTTATTGAACTCAGTGAGGAGTTCTTCTGAATCTTTAGTTTACTAAATAAGACCAATTATTAAACTTAAACTAAAAAAACAAATTAATAACACTATAAGGTTGCTAAATGCATAAGTAACAACATATTAATACTTGAATCATAATTCAAGTCATGATTAGAGCAATCTGACCATTGGCAATCACCTCAGTTATGTACATTCTTTATTGTTCAAGCCTTGCTTTATTTTACCTGACTGGTTTACCACAGATAACTAACATATTGACTAGATGGCAACTTTAACTACATCTGTCTGAGCAGCTGCTAATCAGTGCCAAGCCATGTGGAAATATGCATACATTTACCTTTAAATACTGACAGCATTTCTCCATGTAGAACAAGGGCAGCTTTAAATAGAAGGAGAGAGAATAAAGCCTGGTGTGATCGACATGTGCTCTTGAATCAGTTACACCACAGCACTTTGCTACAAACTGGATTATTAGGTAAGCTGGGACATGTGCACAGTCCAGATATCTCACAGAGAATTAGACAGTAACTTATTTTTAAAAATCTCTTTAGTTTGAACCATCAAAAGGGAAATCAAACACATCTCAAACTCAGCTACTTTTTCTAAAAGTTTCAGCAGTTAACTGCACAAAAGCATGAGAGAAAAATTACATATAATAATAAATTTTACTCCCTCCATTGTTATTGTTCACTTCTGCTATAACTTTCCAGAAAAATAAATTTACTCCCACATATAGTTTCAACTCTGAAACACTGCAAGCTGAAACAGAAGTCTAGAAAACTGTAAGATCTTAAAAGGCCACTAGGAATGAAATGCTTACACAAACTACTTGAGCCTTCCAGTTACAGGGTAAACAAAAAAACACACCCCAAACGAAATGCTTGGCAAATAAATGTGCAGAGCTGTAGTGATGGGGCCTGGTTAGTGCTAGATAAGAAGTTCTGCAAACAGCAATTCTTGAAGATTGTGCTGTATATACCACAACCTGTTATGCCAGCTTGATGGTTCAGGGTTTCCACTTAAGGACAGCAAGATTTATACACAGTAGACAGATTCTTTAAGAAAAGTTCTTAGCTTTTGGGTATATGCACATGCACACAATGTTTTAATTTCATTTTAAGTCTTTGAAAATAAATTGCAGACAGAAGTGTATCTATTCCAGTTCTAACTACTGAATTAATAAAATTATAATGCAGAGATCTGTATTTGCTGATTTTATGATTCTGTCAATATTCCATTTTGATATTGCACTCCAAAGCAATTAGAAAGCTCAAGATATTGTTTCTGCACTTCCAAGACTAAGTTACCAAGCCAAGAGAGTTGATTACCTTGGAAGTCTTTTCAAATTCTGAACTATCACTGCCTTTAGCTCCCCCAGCCTATTCTGGCTCACCCTTCTTCATTTTGCCCAAAAATGTCTCAGACAAGCCTCTCTTAAAAGTAGACTGCAATGCAAGAACTTTTCAGAGAAATTCTAAAAGAGGAACTGGCCCTATGGACCAAAATATGTTCTTGATCATCAGTTTATATAACCTCACACTGCCAGTACTCCAGTCAGAAAAATAAACACTTATCCCACCCTCACTCACTGCCATCTGATTTTTCCTACCTCTAGAACATTTACACTCACAATATATACAAACTAATAGAAGTTAAGTGCGTGTACACCTTTTCTAGTAAGAAAAAGAATCTGCAAACTATAATTTGTTAAGAAGGTATCACAAAAACATGAGAGAGGAGTAATAAAAAAAAACCCTCTTCCTGCACTTGAAGGCCTTTTTCCACTTATATGTAACTTTTTTATGTAACTAAATGCAGGCAAGCAGTTATTAATTCCCACCTGGACACATGGGGAAAATGACAACTTTACTCAAAAAGAAAGTAAATATGTACTTTTAAAATAGTTTTTTAAAAATTGAGAAAGAGACAATTGCAGCTGCCTACATATTGTAAAGAACAAGCAGAATTAGTTGAGATGCATTTTGTGTTAGGAGGCCTGAGCAGGGATGCACAGGAACAGCTAACTGAACAATGTCTGGGAAATAAAATCATGTTGGTGGATTGTGGCTCCATTATAAGCAGCTTTTAGAGCTAAAAGGAGGACCAGCTTGCATTTCATTTGAAGAGAAATTCCTGAGGGAGAGAGACTTCTTAAGAGAGAGGAATAATCTGGTCAGAAAAATGAGCAAAGGTGATTTTTATAAACAACAGTTAAGTCCACGCCAGACAAGTAAGTTTTAAATGGACAAGGCAAGACAAAACATTGCAGGAGTCAAGAAGTGAGAGAGACAAGGGCTTAGACAGGAGTTTTGGTGTGGACAGAAAGAAGACAGGGCTCGGGGATGCCATTTAAGGGAAAGCAATGAGGTGTATAAATAGCCTGCACCGTTGGATCTAATGGCAAAGTTGTTGGGCAAACAGTAACAAGAGTCCTCAAAAACCAGAAACAGACTCTTTCTCCTCTTATTGGAAGCGCTTCTGGAGAAACTGCCAAGCTAAGTGACCATAGTGAGCGACCTTGACTTCTCCAGTGCTGGGTCAGTGAACAGTAAAATAGAGACTCTTGAGCCACTGTTGAAAAGATTTCAGCTTCTAGGATTAACAGAAAAATACACTCCATGCTAGCAAACAGCAACAAAAAGATCCATATTATGAATACCAATATTTTTCAGCAGCAGTAACTTCACTGCACATCTATGGAAAGCTACTTTGCATTTTTAGTAGAGTATTGCCAAAACTAAGACTATCAGGGAGAAAGCCAAGCATTATAATCTTTTCATAGACAAAATGTCTGCAGCAATATTTTTGCTTCAGTATTAGATTGAACTTCTAACTACCAATCTTCCTCTAGTCAAGCATTGTACATAGCTGCTTTCTGATAAGGAATTTTATGCACAGCAATTTAGAAAGGAACTGTTATTGATATTGGAGAAAATGTCTTTAAAGGGAAGATTTAAATACTACTGATTTGGGAAGACACACAATCCAATTCAAACATCTGCACTCTGAGTATTTCTTGAGTGTCAGAAATAAGGAGTTGCAGCAATAAGTTGCAATATGAGAGACCTCATCTTCTAGCAGTTACTGAACTTCAACGAACTGCAATAGCAAAAAATTATGTTCAAAATATCCATCATTTTTCTGAAAAAAGGATTGGAATAACTTCCCTGGGCTTTTCCTCAGACAGAAACATTGTTTTCTTTCCTTTTCCCCCATTTGTTGGGATGGATACATTTTTACACTTTAAGAAAAAGCTGTTGTTTGTTTCGATTTCAATCCTGTTTGAGCCACTAGTAAAATATTTAGGTCTTCTCCAAGAAAATAAGAAATTATTTAATGTAAATTTATCTTGAAGGAACAAAGCAAGCAAAAGTTTTCAAGCTAACATAAAAAGCTACCCGACTCTTTAAGTTATGTTATAGTATGTACTACTAGAACACATCTAAGTGAAACTGCTCCTCACTGGAGACCAGGAACAATAACTAGAAACATTTCTTGTACATAGGCAAATAAAATACACTCAAACTAAAATTTTTCCAATAACATTTCAGAGGCATGAAGAAAATACAGGCTGTAGATATTAATCCATGGATGAGAAGACATTACAGAAGTCTGTGTTAAATTATATAAAAAAGAGCTTTCAACAGCTTCACTGATTATGCAAAGATTTTTGTTTGTTTTAAGAGCTGCTGAAGAAAAGGTTTCTAACATGTAAATCAGTTCTCCAAACAGTTTTGTCACTAGGTTAAAGGCTGTGCTTATTCTCTCCAAGATGCCAGACATATCTTTGAGTGTGAGAAGAAAATTAAAAAAAGAAACAGACAAACCTTTCAACAAAATCATCCAACAGCACAGACCATAGTGAGAGATTTTACTGCAGCAGCTCAGACTCTTCATTTGTTTTAAACTATATAACTGATACACAACTAAAAGTAAATATTTTAAAAATTAAAATGTATTAACATTAAAACATTTTAATATTGTCAAAAAGTTTAAGGGCCAGTGTACACAATTCCCCATCAGTTTGAATGCCAGCATTCCTTTTCGCAGTAGAAATTGAAATAATAATATGAAGTATTAGGAATTTAGCACTGACAAGGAACCCTACAATTTGAGAATTTTCCCCTCTGACCTGCAATTCTGTTTGTAAGTAAAACCATTGTTTCTGTCCCAACTCTTTGCATTCCTCCCAAGTTAACTCGACTAACATTTCAGTCTGCTAGAAAAGCTCTAAACAGGAAAAAAAAATACAGAGAACTTTCTTCAAGGGCAGACTGCTGAAAGTAGTGGAAGCTTTTAACCCTCTATACACCTTTACATTCTTCACTCAGAAATAACAGGATGGGTATTTTATTTCAGTTTTGTGAAACTACCTGCTCTCTGATGGAGTGCAACGCCATGCCTGCCTGAGGAAAGCCTGTTTGTAGGCTTCCCATGCTGGTTCACAGGACTGAGAGGCACAAAAACAAACAGAGCTTAGCCCCACATATTTCTTCTGTTTTCGTGTCCAGAAGTACTTTTTCTACAGAAATCCTGTTTTAGTTTACTGATTTATACGATAATACTGAAAGTCCACTGGAGAATGCAACAACAGTGAACACACTGGCATTCCATTATTTCATCTATTTAAAATGCAAGTCTTTTCCAGAGTGGTATTTATAATTTATAACTCAACAACAGCTTACCAAGTTGAAAATTATTATTTGTAATTATTTTTATTATTATTACTCTTAATAGTATTCTACTCACAGGGAAAAAATGTATTTATTTATACCTCTGTCTCTGCACTGCTGAAAGCTGAATATTTAGAAATATTGGAAGTAGAGACACAGCACATGAGGAAAAACAGTGGCTGCAGTGATCTCTTGTATCCCAAGAGGCCCCCAGGTAATTCATTCCTGACTCCCATGTGACACGTTACCACAGCCTCCTCCAGAAGGCTGTGCTTGGCAAATTGTTTATCATGCACAACCAACTTAAAATAGAAAATGGGATCACAAAGTGAAAAGCAAGCCTGTGGTATGAGTGGTCAATGGCAGCACTAAGATCTAAATTTGATGTGGTAGAGTAACATTTAATGGTTTTGGGAAGGAGCAGCATCTGTGAACAGTGGATAAATAGGGGGAGAGAGGTTTCAGGAGCTCCACAAGTTTGATTGAAGAATTTACAGAGAAAGCCAAAATTGAGAAACTGCTAGAAATTTTTACCTTAGTCAGTGTCCTTCTGAACAAATCTGGAGTTCCTTATAAACCAAATTATAAACCATTTACATTCTTATAAATAAGAATGAGAGATGCCTGTCAGGCATTTATGTAGCACTTGATAGCATCTGTCCAACTGTCAGAGCCTCAACTCCAGCTGTGCCTGATCACAAGCACTTCAAGTAGAGAACACAGAAGAAAAATCCACAAATCATATCTATCTTTCCTATGTATCAGAGAAAAAAAACAGAGCTAAACATCTTCTGCTTGTTGTTGTGGGTGAACAGTTGAAACCCTGAGAGCTGGTTATAAGCATTTTAGTGAGCTGCAAGTGTCATCACAGAATGGTTTGGGTTGGAAGGGACATTAAAAATCATTTAGCTCCAACCCCTGCAACCACTAGATGAAGTGGCTCAAAGGCCTGTCCTTGAGCATTTCCATGGATGTGGCATGAATTTATTAAGGAAAAAGGCTTTTTCTTATTTACTCCAAGGCCCACAGAAGAAGAAAAAATAGTAGTAAGGGGAAATACTTAAATGCCAGAAAGACCACACTGAGCATTTAACCCCAGGTTTGTATCTTCCTCTCAAAGAATGAAAACATCCCTCAAAACAGCACTAAAAAAAATAATCTTGCCTCTGAAGTGTGTTGAGGGTAGCTTACTTCAGAACTTCACTTGTTTCACTTGAACAAGTAGAAATTCGATCCAGTTATGACTCTGACAATGAGGTCTACAAATCCCCAGCACCACATACCTTTTCCATGTGTAAGCAGCTATTCAGAACAAGGCAGTCACCTCTCAGTATTTTATTCAATAAGGAGCTGACATGCCCAACGTGAACCACAGATCAGCTTGTTTTTCCAAAACATGGAAAAATTTTATGGCTTGTTTTGAGCTGCCTAGAATCTCCAGTCTTCTGAAATATGACCAACAGAACTGGAAACAGTACTCTAAAACCACACCAACCCAAGACTGCATCTGTCTCTCTGCTGGTCCTTTGCACACAGACAAAGGTTAGAAAATTATTTTTCTGCAGCCATATCCCAAGAGCTTACACTGACTTTCCTAAAGTGTTCCTTCACGATTTTTCTTTCAAAATCTCTCACTTATATGTACAATCCATACCTGCCAAGACTGAACGTAGTTTGTTAGATTGAAACTATTTAAAAAGATAATTCAGATCTTTATTACTAACCTTTGCTTTTTATTATTTCAGTGCTTTAAATGTCCTAAATTATAAATTTTATCAACTTCCAGCTCTATAAATTATTTGATAATCAACTATAAAGTTGATAAAACTACAGTATTTGACCAAATATCTTCCCTACAGGGTAAATCTTTCCCTTAACAGCAGATGGAAATATAAATAAATGTTCATGTCAGTGAGCTAAGTATTATCACCTAATTCATGCTATACCGATTCACCAAACCGCACATCTCTCAAAAACCTGTACTCCAAGAAAACCTACCTACTATGAAACTGTATCAACTGGCACTAATTAAATATTTTATTATTTTGTATGTGGTAACAGAACTGCAAACTAGCAACTCTGTTTCAAAGGCATGACCTGCTGGAGATTGTTCCAAATGATTGGGAAATTGCAAATTTATCTCAAAATCTTAAACATACAAACAACCAAACCCCATTCTCATTTTCCAAGATCGGTGAATAGTAAGTGGTAGATTAGGATGCTTTCTTATCTAATTTTTTTAAGAACTTTTACATCTCAGCTGCCTGTTTTGCTACAAATTATATTCATTCCTACATAGCACAGGAGCCTTCATTTCTGTTTCTGTTCAGAACTGCAGTTTGTATTTTGCAGAAGGGTATTATTCTTATTCTTAGTAGTGCAAAGAAGGCTGTACTATCTTTATTTCTTTTGACCATTGGGATTTCATCATTTTCTTGGACTTGCTTATTCTTGTGACTCTTGAACCCTTCCATTCCTGTAGTTGTTAATATATCAAATATTGAACAAAAATCTTCTAAGCATCACAAGTGCTTCAAAGAAATCATGTAGTTCTGATTTTTTATTAAAATATTCCGAAAAAGTGAAGCATGCTTTAATACACTTGCTATTCAAGTCAAAAATTCAAGAAAGATAATGATAAAAAGCCCAAATCCTGAATACAGAAAATAGTATTTACTAAAGCAGTTCATTACTTTTTTCCTCAGTCATCTGGGCCAGCACAAATAAAATTTAAATAATAAAGTCACTCAAGAGATCACGATTTATTTCTATAAAGGACATTTGAAAGGAATCAAATTCTCAGAACATTCGTGGTAAACACGAATTTAGTTACCACATCTGGAAAATGAAATATTAATTGTAAATACTCCCAGGGTAACCAAGCAAAAAAATAACTAAACACATTGAGCATTCACATGGAGTCCTTTGAGTACCACTTTATTAATTTGGCCTGAAGACAGAAATCACAAATGAACTTCTAATTATAATGGATCTACAAAGCAGCTTGACAGAGGGTTTCAGATACCAAAATGAAACGTTCAAACGCTTTTTTGCTTTAAGGGTTACATTTACAGGTGCATGCAGGTGAGTCAGAAAGCCAGCTCTGACCTAAATCTAATCCCCCTCGGCCAAGGCTGTGTTTGGTCGATGCAGAAGCAGGAGGGGACAGCACAGCACTGCCACCTCGTGCCCGGCACACGGCTCCTCACAGACTGAGCCTGGACCTGCTCTGCCTTTCGACTCTGCAGCTATCTCAGAACAGATGCCTCGTCTTGAATTATGAACGGCTACAACAGCATCCAGCTTTAAGATCCGATTCTTTCAATGAAAATAATCAAACTATCTGTACTCAATCAGCATGTCAGGCAGCAACTACTCATTATATTTGCTGTTGTGACAGCTTAGTCACTCAGAACTGTGATAAATTTCACTCACCAGAGACAAGACCTTTGCTAATGGCTATCTGCTTCAGATTAAGTACTTCTAGTTTAATTTTCCTTTTTGGTAAAAAGGTTATGACAAAAGCATACAAAGTTTCAAATTTCAGAAGATGCATAAAACCTCTGAACACCCATGCTATAAAAAGGGTCATATACTCTTGCTGTATAAATGTTTAAATACCAACAAGTTACAAAGAAAACCATCTTCTTTCAATCCATTGTTATCTAAAATAAAACCACTTCATCAAACACAATAATGTAAAGAACATGATTTTTTTTGTTGCTGATTTACTGATAAATGTAATTTTGCTCAGTGGGTATTTCAGTCCTCCCTTTAAGAGCCATCATTACAACAAAAAAGATGTAAATTAGCAGTACTCACCAATATCATTAGCTAGAGCAGCAGGATCAGAGACCCCAAGGGTGGCTTCAAACTCTTCCTGAAGACGATAAGCTCTTTGAAGAAGAGATTCAAGCTTATGAATGAATTCAGCACTAATGATATCCTGCAAGAAGACATTAAAAGATTTTCTATTTGCTTTCAGCCTGTATGATTCATTTGTAAAATCCAAGGATATTAAGCCTTCACAGAGCCAACTGTGCCACATTAATTTCCTACGAACCATATAGGGACACTGTTAGATGAAAACTTCAACAACAATATATACACTTTTTAGAACACACACATATTTTATTTAGAGTAATAAAAAATAAAATTAAATTCTAAAATATTTTAAAATTATCTAAGATGTTTACTGCACTAGAAATAAAGCAACACATATCTGTTTATTTCGTAATATTTTTAGCATTTAGTATATAAGAAAGGAGAAAAAAAATAAAGTTTAAGCACATTGTTTCCGAATATGCATAAATTGATATTTTTTTCTCTGAGACATTTGTCTTTGGCAAGCAGATATCCTCCCACATAATCATAAAAGAAAGAGAGGACCCAAGGGATTACGTGCAGGGAAGTTGTTTGCTTGATAGCTCAATAATACTGTCCAGAAGCAAACACTGATGCATCAGCAATTGCCAAAAGATAAATAATGTTAGTTCCCCTCCCAAGCCCTCCTCCAAATACAAAGAAGTCAGAAGGAATGAACTCAGATCTCTTATCTCCTTTAAACACAATGCCACTAAATTGGAAATTGCATCAATTGTCAAGTTTGGTAATTGAATTTGAAAAGGTTCAGGTAATAACACAGAACAGATCAGGGCAGCATCAGCAGATTACAGACTGGATGTACTCACTTCTACACTTTCTTCTGCAATTGCATCTCCTGCTCCCAGCTTAATGGAACCACAGATTGCTTCATCTTCCACTTGCCTGTTACGGAAAGTCAGGGCCTGCTCCCAGCGCCTCAGTGCTTCTTCAAACAGCTCCATACCTAGGGCACAGCACGGACAGCTTCAGCTATACTCACATTGTAGGGACACAGGAAAATACGTAGCTAAAATAAGCATAGTATCACAGAGATGTAAGCTGAAACAGCATCACTTCCCAGCCTATACCAGTATATTCCCAGTACATCTTTACCTTCTTTTCTTGTAAAGAAATGTGATCATTTTCCCCATGTGTCAGGGCTTGATTTTAAGGATTACTACTGCAAACAGTGGAAGAAAAAGTATTCTGGAAAACTAACTTTAGATCAAGTATGATTTTGTTTTTTATGGAAATGTTCTCAGACACTTGCCAACAGGACACTGAGAAAGAACACAATAATATTTTGTATCACTTTACCATAAACCCAAGAAATTATTTACATTCACACGTAAGCACATGCTGAATATTCTTATGACTTACCCATCAAATATAAATTTTCAGGTGTAGTCACTGGAATATTGACGAGCTTAATGTCATCTTCATCTGCTTTATCCCAGGAATTAGAATTGGCACAGGCACAACTGTGACAAGAGGTGGCACTCTGAACCTTAAAAAACAAAGTGTAGTTATAGAGAATATCCTTAGAACCACATTTCTCCAGAGTACAACACATCCAAGCCATCTGCCTAGAAACTGGTTTCACTCTGTGGTGAGGACAGTGGTTTTTCAGCATCTCCAGTTTGTTCAGGAAACTTCCTTCAGCTCAGTGAAGCCTTTAGATGCATAGACAATGCAAGTTAACAGACATTCAAGAGCCTTAAAATGCTTTCACTTACCGAGGTCAGGCTTTGAACTGAACCAGAGTATTTACTGAAAAGTCCTCCATTTGCATAGATACAGGACTGAGATCCTTTTTCCTTGGCAGAGCTCAGAGAAAGAGTCAAGTTTTGTCGACTACTGGAACAACTAGAACCTAAGAGAAACATTTATTTTAAAGCTCTTGCAAACCCAAAATACTGCTTCTTTTACAAATCTATCAGGAATTGCATTTACACTTTTCAATAAAATCTATTTTAGAAGCAAACAACAATTATTCTTTTATTTACAGTTCTACTTGAGACACTACACATTAGAATTCACTATCTGTAACCACAACTACGCATTTTAGCCTAATTATTCGCCTATTCTATAAAAAATCAGATCTGAATTTCTCCATATTGAGATAAACACGCAAGAATGGCAAAGCCCATTATTAATGCACTATTAAAAAAGAGTTTTAATCACAGTTTACAATTCAAACTTCACCTTTGACAAGAAGCCCATCTTCTTTATAAGATACTGTCATTTTGTTTCTAATTTGACAAATTCAAAATGTAAAATCTAACAACTCAAACCCACTCAGGTGTTCCATCCTATGGAAATGATTAGAGGGATGGAACACCTCCCTTATGAAGAAATGCTAAAAGTTGGGGCTGTTCAGCCTGGAGAAGGCTCCAGGGAGATCCTACTGCAGCCTTTCAGTACTTGAAGGGGGTCTATAAGAAAGATGGGAACAGACTTTTCAGCAGGGTCTGCTGCAACAGGCTAAGGGATTATGGTTTTAAAACTGAAAGAGGGCTGATTTACATTAGATAACAAGGAAGAAAGTGTTCAAAATGAGGGTGCTAGAACACTGGAATGGACTGTCTAGAGATGTCATGCATGTCCCATCCCTGGAAACCCAAGGCCAGGTTGGATGGGGCTATGATTAACTGGGTCTAGCTGAAGACATCCCTGCTCAATGCAGGGGTTGGACTGGGTGAACTTGAAAGGTCCCTTCCAACCCAAACTATTCCATGATCAAAGGAAAATAGTTCGGTTTACTACTGCAGTTATGCACACCCATCCCCTCACAAACCTCTTTTCCTCTCCAAGAAAACAATTTTAAAAATCCCGCCTTGGGGGTTCCATGACTTACCTTTTTCTGAAGCAGCTGCTTTGGTACACTCTAATACGAGATGAGCTGGTTCCCATGGTGGCACTTTCTTGTTTTTCTTTCCACGTCTTCTTTTAAAGTGATGGGCCAGAAAAATCACAGATATTGCACTCACTGCTGTTACTGTGAAAAGTTTCTTTAACCCTGGGGAAAGCTTTATCTGAAAATAAAAGTGTGATTTAATTGCAGATATATATATTGAGAGACAGACTACAGCACCAAGAACTATAAGGTATATTGCAAATCCATAGACTATGGGGATCTAAGCAAATGACTTTCAAACAAAGATTCGAGTTTTTTTTAATTTCTTCTTAATGTCAGTATAATGCAGGGCTTCAATTAAATCTCTAACAGCAGAAAAATACCAAGAAGGAACTTGCCTTTTGCAACTACACTACTTCCAGCACTGTGAAAGAGTGGAAGATCCTAATGCCAACTTTTGTGTGGTATTTCAATTTGAGTAGAACATGTATTTAAATACATTTCTCTAAGTTAACAGTTTGGAAAAAATACATTTTATTTTGGCTCTGGATCAGTCATAGGTCTATAGGTGTTTAAATTAGCAAATAAGAACCACATACATAAACAGCTTGTATCAAAAGCCATTAACAAAATTTGTAACATACAAAGTAACAAGATACACAAAGAAGAAAAGTGCCATTTAACTGGAAATCACAGTACACAGTCACAAAATCTTTTGGAAACTCATGTTGTTCGAGGAACAGACTGCTGGGAGAAAACCAGCTCCACAGTCCTTGGGCCTCATATGGTGTTTGTGTAAGGTGATTCCTCATACCAGAGAGAGCACACAGAGCACCACTGCACTCTGGCACTTGCTGTGCAGTTGGTAAATACAATCACCACTGTACAATCTGAAGAAACATTGAAAGATTCTCTCTGCACTGAGTTTACACTCTACAAGTCAAGCACCTTTCACTTGAGAACCCTACCCTTCCTGGCACCACGCCTTGACCACTGTACTCTGTGAGGAAAAGGAAACAGCACCAACACAAAACTTACAAAAGACTGCTGTATTTCACAGAAAAGAGTTAACAACCAAACACCTGAGATCAAACCTCCAAGATCACAAAATTAAATGTTAAAATGAACATTTCAAAGAACTGCAAATGGATTTCTTTAACTTTGTGTGTGCCTACAAACATGATCATAAATTAACAGTAAAATGAAAACCTTTAAAAAGAGGAAAGTTAATAGTTGCACATAAGGGAGTTGCATGTGGTATTTAAAAAGGACATGAGTATGCTGCAACATGAAAAAGAAAACAGTGATCTTGCAGTGACAGTTTTGAAGTATTTAATATATAGAAAAAATGTGGAGATGAGCATATGCAGCTAAGACTGAGAATATCTCATCCTGGTTTTATATGCAGTAAAAGTACTTACAGGGAACTGTAAAATAGTACAGAGCTTTTGATTATAAGTGTCTAATTCAATCAAAATAAAACACAGTCATATTAAAGACCTGGTTTTAAAAACAAAATTCAATACCATTATTCAAAATGTAATGACAATTATGTTTAGCTTGTAAAAGTCTACAAGAAAAAAAAAGGCAATTTGAGAATTTTGGTATTTTGAGAATCACTGCATTGTTACAAAACAGAGATATACAGACACTGCAGGTAAAGCAGTAGGATGATATACTAAGCATTTATTAGCGGGAAAAGACAAAAAGGCACATTTATTTTGGTTCAGTGTCACAAACAAACTAAACCCCAAGGTATTCTGTACAAATTTAATTCGCACTCACAAGAGCACATATAATACTGCAATAAACTTCTAAACGTATAACAAAAGTAACAATATTTAGATAATGTATGCATTACCTGGTTAAGAGAATAATACCAAGAAAGGGGAAGATGAAACACCCGTAAAGCCACTGTCTTCAGAGAAAATCCTGTCTCAGTAACAGCTTCTTCTGACATGGCTCCTTCTCTCCCATACCTCATTAAGTGAAACTGTCTTGAGAACAATCACAGACGGTCTCTGGAACACTCTGCCAAATGAAGAATACATACTAAGTGATGCAACACAAGCCCAGGACAATTTTATTCTACAAGCTCCAATCTCTTCCATGACAGGTACATGACTTGTTTGATTCACGGTTTTGAGTAGAGGCAAGACTTATTGTGGAGACAGCAAATCTGCAGGTTCGGCTTAGGCCCCGTTTGTCCAGGTGCTGTGTGCAGATGCACAGGCAGCACTAAGGAGGGCTCGGTCTGCTTTGATCAGCCGGCCGATCCCGTACTACAGCCTCTAAACCACGCACGGCAACAACCCTGCCTCTGAAACCCCGACTGTCGGAAGAACATATCTGCCAGCTGAAAGAGTTAAAAGATTTGAGAGCAGCCAGAAAAAGTTTATCTCGTTCAGCGCTTGGTTTCTTTTGCAGACACACCACGAGAAACAACCACTACAGCCTGACGTAATCTCCCCGATGCAGGCGCACCTCTCTCACTCCCTGATGCTGAACACAAGGCGAAGCCTCCGAATCGCGACTCCGGGACCGCAGAACCCACCTCCGCCCGGCCCGGCCGAGCCCTCCGCAGCCCGGGCAGCCCCGGCATCGCGGGCGGGCAGCGGACAGAACCGGCTGCCCCGCGCGCCCCTCAGCCCCCTCCCCGCAGCCGCCCGGGTCAAAGCGGGGGCGCCTCTCCCCGGGCCCGGGCCGGGTCGCTACAGCTGCCGCACTCAGTTACCTGCCCGCCGAGCACCGGGGCCGCGGGCAGCTCCCTCGGCTCCCGCCCCGGCGCTGCCCGGAGACCGGCGGGATCCGCTTCCGGCACGGGGAGAAGCGGCCGCCGTCGGTCGGGAGGAGCCGCTACCACGTGAGGGAGGCCCGCGACGTCAGGACTCCGCGCTCGCCATCTTTGCTCTGGGCAGCTCCCGCTGCGGGCGGCCGGGCGGGGGCGGGGCGCGCGCCTGGCGCCGCCATATTTGTGCGGGGCAGCGCTCACAGGAGCGACGGAGGTGCCCGGCGCCGCCATCTTTGTGCGGGGCGCGTCCGGCGGTGGCGTCGCGGCAGCCGCGCCCGCCCGCCGGTCCCTCCGTCCGCGCGTGTGCGGGGCGGCACCGGCCGAGCCGCGGCCCGGGCGCGCCCAGCTCCGCCACGGCAGCCCCGCTGCAGCACCGCTGTCCCCACAGGCAAGGGCGAGATGCGGGGCTGATCGCGGCCCGGCTGAGCTCCAGGATCCGTGCGCGGCGCATCCTCCCGGCTGCTGCGGTAAGAGAGGGAGGGCCCGCTTGGGCAGCGGCGGAGGGTTCGGTCTGACAGGGGTGGGAGCGTGGCGGGCCGTGTGTCTGCTTGGTCTCACAGCCCAAGGCGTTGGTGCGGGGACAGCGGCCGTCCCGGGAGCCGTCCCGGCCGGGGCGCCGCGGTCCCGCAGGGCTGGGCGGGGGCCGGAGGTCGGCGGTGCCGGGGCAGCGGGGCCGTGTGGGGCGGGACCGCCCTCCCGCCGCCTGGAAGCGGCCCCAGGGCTCCGCAGGTCCCTGCTGAAGCCGCAGCTGTGGTACCGTGGGTACCGCGCCGTCCCTGAACCCAGTAATTTCCCGATAAATGGCCCTGTTCGCTCCCCGAGTTATCCATGCGCATGGATCATCGGCTGTGGGGGGTGGAACAGCCTGGGGGAAAAGTCCGGGGTATCACCTAGTGGAAAATCACTGCAGGCTTCTCCTGCGCTTAGGCAAAGCCCGAGTTAGGAAAATCCTCTTAGAAAGATAGAGGTTAGCTAATGGCTTTCATAGTTAGGATTTAGCGTGGTGAAAGAAAGAAACGAAAGGGTGGCCTGTGTGCCCTGAAAGCCTATATGAAATGAAAACCGTCTAACCCTGTAAGAGGATATACTCTCAACTCCAGAATATTTTAAAATATTTTTTCTCTGTGGGAACAGTACTTAAAGGCAGAAAAAAATGTAATGGAAGTGACTTACCAATTTGTGTCTTGCTCGAGTGGGTAGCTCCTAGTGCCTGAGGAGAAAGACCAGGTGCCTTTGACCGAGTTACTGAGCATATTTATGATATTTAATGACAAAATACCAGGTTTTATGCTAAACAGATAAAATAAGTTCTCTACCAGAGCTGGGATAGGTGGTGTAATTTTTTCAAGGAATGGGATGCACTTGTTTATTGTTGATAGATTAAAAAAAGATAAAAATATGGAGGGATGAGAAATAAAATTCAAAACTACCTATTGCTTGACAGAGTATAAAGGAACCTAGGTCAAGAAATAGGAAAGATTAACCTTAATTTCATACACTAAGAAGATTAATTTTAAGTTTGGTAAAAATGTCATTCGTGTGCAAAAGTACTTGAAGGAGTTTCTCTGAAGTTTATAAAAAACAACACAGATTTTTAGAAAAGTGATAAAAATACGTATCTAAACAATCTGAATATGCCTAAGGCTATCACTTCAGTGGGCTTTTATAGCTTTGAGTGAATGCTGGTGGGTTTTTTCTGAAGTGTAAAGAATACTAATATGGTAAGTAATTAGTGAACTTCCAGACCACCTTAGTATTCTGAGTAATTAAGTGTTCAGGTACAAAATTGCAGCCTGTGTCACTCTTGCTTTGTTGCTATAAAATATAAATAAATGTTAAATGAAATTGTTCCAGTGCATCACTGGTAAAATAACTGTGAGTGCAGCTAAGAAGCCTGAACTTACAGATTACTGGTTTGAGATGCTGTTATTCAGAACAGCACTGACAAAATAATAAAAGCCTGTAATGAAGACATAATTGCTGCTTCATGTAATTGATGTCTTCAGAATAATCCTTTATTCTTAAAATCTTCCATCAGCATTCCCTTACTGAACTCTGTAAAATGATCTGTTAAAATGGCTCCATATTTAGAATATCAGTGGAATACATAACGCATGTAATTGTTTATTTCAATAGCTGTCGAAGTGTTAACTACTGTAACTAGGTAGATGAAATCATTAATCCAAAATTTTTTTAAAGTACTTAAAATCTGTTTTGTTTCTTTAGGAAATATTGGATTCCTTACATGACCCAAAGATAATTTTTGAGATCAGTTGAATTCTCTTAGTGTTTGATGGGAGTTTTCTGTGGGTGTGATAGGTGTTCCGTGGTAGGCAGCACACAAGTTTGTGATGCTGTGGAATTCTACTGAATAATAAATAGGTTGCGGGTCATGATGCTTTAGATTATGGTTCACATTTCTCTGATGGCTTGATTTTTTTTTTGTCTTGGTGAATGGAAAGACTAGTCAGGAACACAAAAAAACCCTCCCAAGACTGGACTTCAGGAGAATTTTTTCTTTGAAGTATGACTCTGTGCATGCTCAAAGCAAATTTGTGTTGATAAGTCCTACTTTGGAGCATTAATTGGTTCACTTCATGGAGTAGGGTAGTGAAGCATTGAGATAGGTGAACTGAAACCTCTGAGGGAAACAATGGAGAGAGCTGGCAATAGACTGGGAGAGAAATTCTCTTCCAGATCTGTGGGAAGCATTTGATGAGAGCCTTATTGCCTGAGTGTGATCATGAGCAGTTGGTGTGGAAACAGGCTGAGAGAGCTGGGGCTGTTCAGCCAGGGGAAAAGAAGAGAGGGAGACCTTACACAACCTCCAGTGCCTAGAGGGGCTGTAAGGGAATTGGAGCAGGACTTTTCACAAGAGCCTGTAGTGATAGAACAAGGAGCATGGCTTTGAACTCAGGGGGCAGGATTAGGTTAGATATTAGGAAGAAATTATCCACTGTGAGGGAGGTGAGGCACTGGAACAGGTTGTTCAGAGAAGTTGTGGATGCCCCATTCCTGGACGTGTCAGAGGCCAGCCTGGATGAGCCCCTGAGCAGCCTGATCTAGTGAGTGGCATCCCTGCCCATGACAGAGGGTTTGTAACCAGATGATCTCTAAGGTTTCTTCCAACCCAAATGGTTCTGTGATTGTGTGATCTCCCTGGGATCATGAAATGGAGGATATACTCCAGCTTTGGAACAGGAGTATAAAATGGAATTCTCTGAAAGCCTACAAAAGTAGGCTTGTTGGATTATTTTGGGGGTTTTTTTCAAGTACTAAAAATACAGAAACACATTTTTTGGATGAGGCCAATGCAATGCAGAAGTTGGTGTAAAAGCAGATGTGTAATGAGCTGCAGGGGAAGAAAAGCAATCCCTTCACGTAGGTTAGGAAGTGGTGAAATGGAGGAAGGTCAGTGAGCGAGGGAAGGGCTACCCTGGGCTTGGTAGGACTTAGAGAGGTGAAGGATGAGTCATGGTTTTGAATTAATTTTACAGTTTTAGACTTTAACATAAAATTTTACAAAATGTGTTTCTGCAGCTATGTGTATTGAGCTGCCGGGGTTATGTATGGCAGTAGAGTGACTTACACAGTGCTGCAAGATGGAAAATGTTAAAAAATTGTTAAAAAAGATGAAAAGCCACTCAGCTTTGCTCGTATAATGACATGTGAAGAATCTGTAACAGGAACTACACATCCACAGGAGATGCTCTCCATATGGTCACAAATAGGGACTACATCCACAGGGACACGAGTTTGAACAGCTTTGGCCTTTCTGGCATGAGCAGAATTCCTGGGTTTGGGTTTGTTCAGGACAGCAGGTTTGGACTTGTGCAGTTCCATGTAAGAAAAGTTAAATACATTAAATACAAATCTGGCAGCATGAGGTGAAGTCTCCATTCATTGCTTTGTATTACTTGGAATAATACATTCAGAAAGCTTCTGCCATAAAAAAAATTAAGCCTAAAGCTTTACTAATCCATTATATCAGTCTTTCTAAAGCATTTGTATTAAATCATCTCACTGCATTTAATGTTCTCAGGGCTTTATTTGAAACTCACTTGGCCTTTTTTTTAACATTTTAACAGACCTTGCAAACTGTGGAAGATGTAACATGCATTCATGTTGCCATTTCTGTTCTGAAAGGGAACCTTACAGTTCAAGGAGGAATTGCTAATATGATGGAAGTTGAGGAGTTTTGGCTTGAAAATCTGTTGCCTTATTTGAAGTGTCTTTCAGTAACAGTGCATATAGATTACAGTCAGTCACTGAACTGAGGAAGCACTTCTCCAGCTGGAGCTTATACTTTAGAATAATGCATTTTAAATGTCCTGGAATGCCACTGGTCCTGGAAGATCTTGTCTAGAAAAAATCCTAATTGATTGATTTACTGTAGTATTTTCAGTCTTGTGAGATAAGTTCTGAAATATTTTATTGAACAACTATTAACGTGATGTTAAAAAAAGACTCACTCATACTTGAGTCTATATATATAATTATATATATAATTATTTATATATAAAGAAAATTTATTTGTGTATATATGCCTGTACATACATATGTGCATGTAATACAACATGAAGTATCACATATTATTGCATCACAAATAATATGTAATAGTTCAATAGTATTATTTGTGTAACAGTGTATATAGTAATAAAAAAGACTATACACTTAGACACACACATATAGAAAAATTATCAAAGAGAGCTGAAGTGGCTCTTGATTCAATGGGATCTTATTGTAAGGCAATGGAAGGAAAAAGTCAGACAGAATAAGCTGAAAGTTTACCAGGGAGTGTGTCTGAGATGCCCATTAGGCAACGTTTGTTTTGCCCCACTCTGTCAAAACTGTAAGGTGCTTAATGTTGAAATGAGTGATTGGTCCTGTAAGTGGAAGAGCAAACCTAAAGCTGCCAAAGCACACAGGCAGAGAGGAAAGAGGTGTTGGTAGCAGTGCCAAAAGTGCAAACAGATCAAGGAGGGTACATCACTGAGCTGAAGTTCAATTACAAGTCTTGATAAAGGAGCACTACATTGGACAGATAATAATTGGGCAAAAAAAGTTAATTTTTTTCTTGGCCTTTAGAGAGATTAAGTTGTAAGTAGTAATTGTTTAAGTGGCAAAAACAAAATTATTGGATAGTCCTTGTCTGAATTAGTCAATGAGAGTATTTATATAAAAAGAACATCACAGAGGGTTTTTTTAAAATTTATTTTCCTTCTGTTTCTTTCTATACCACTATTGAAGTAATAATGACAAAGTGATTGTATGTAGCATTTTTTATTTCTGGTAAGTTTCTGTGTCTGCACTAGAGACCTTGGATGGGCAAAGGGAACAAGATAAAAGTGTTGCTGAGTGTTTAGTGTTGCGTGTGAGTCACAAGTTTCAGTGTCCTTTTGATATATAATATGTCTGAAATCTAGAATGCGTCTTTGTAAATAAATAAAACCAAGATAAAGTTTCTTTCTCCTTTGATAAACGGGTCTTGTGTTCCTGCAGTGTAGCCTTCAGAGCTTCAGCACTGTTGCAAAGATCCTTTTGCAGAACATAGAGGCAAGGCTGTGGTCAGTTTTAGGTAGGCTTGAAAAGTAATGTTTGTATCATTTGGGTGCAATGGCAGATTCCAGAAAGTTAAATAATTTACCCAGATCAGCTCTGCTCCATTCAGAATTCTTTTAGTTTATAACCTGGAAGTCATTGGATTTCATTTTAGAAGTCAGCAGGTTTAGTTGGGGCTATTGGAGTCTCTTAATAAAATTTATACTAAGTCTAAAGAGGCACACTGTTTTAAAAGTTATGTAGATGCTGCATATTAGATATCTAGGATTGCTGTCTAGTCTAAGGAATTGGGTTTTATTCATTCTTACTTCTGTTGACAGGTGATTCCCTGGTGTTGAAAATTCCAGCTACAGGATCTCAGAAAATCCAGCTTCAGCCATGTCGTCACCCAGCAGCAATTGCCCACACTTGGAGTCGGTTGGTGAGATAACAAAGGAGGAATTGATACAGAAATCTCATGTGAGTTGTAGCAATTCACTTTCTTCCTGTCACTGTTAACTGGTCAGGTTTCTTAGGTCCACATTTTAGTGTATTATTAGTTATAAGATGCATTTAAGTGTCAAGCATGGGTAAAAGCTCCTCTACTGGAATAGTAAGGTTTAAATAAAGTATGAGAAGAATTGTGGGCTTGATGAAGCTGAAAAACTATTTTTCAGCACTTAAAGAGCACTTGTGGCAAAAGTGATGTTTTATTGGAATCATTATTTAGAAGAGTTAGCAGAGCACCAAGCTCAACTTCATTTTCATTGCCGTTGCAGCATTTAGTTATTTGGACTATCAATGTAGTAAGTACAGCTGACTTCAAGTAGAAACTGTAACAAAGATATTTATGCTTGAGTTTACTGGGGTAACAATTAGCTTCTTGATGGAGAAGCCACAGTTTGAGAAACCTCCCCTCCCTGAACTCTTGGTTTCAAGCTAGTATTAATAAATGGGACAAAGAAGGATCTTGTAGCTCATTTAAGTAGCTGGGAGGTGATGAAAATTGAAACCTTTTCTGTCCATGGTGCTTAATTTCTATAACAAGTTAATTTGCTGCTGAGGAGTACAGCATTTTTCTACTCTTGCATCTTGTTTGTGTAAACCTTTGCAGGTGGTGTCTGCAAGAAGGAACATGAATTTATTAAAAGTTCCATCACTGACATTTCTTTTTATGTTATATTTATAGGAAAGACCAATTACGAGAATTTTATAATTATGTGATATGGTACATATTTATGCCTTATTTAGAAAAGCAGTTTTTGGTTTAGGATGAAAACTCAGAGATAAATCTGAGATTTCAGTGGAAAAATATGCTGATCCTGAGATTATGGGAAGCAAAATCTAGGTTGGTTGTCAACATATCTTTTTTAAAGTTAACTTTAAAGTCTTGAAGGTGTTCATCTGATACTAAGCTTTACAGTATTTTTTCTCATTTGGTCTTGAAATTGTGGTTTACAGGTGAAAGTAAGTGAAATAAAACTTGCTTTTGTGTTGAACTTTAATAGGGCACTTGTCAGGACTGTAAAGTCAGAGGACCCAACCTTTGGGCATGCTTAGAGGTAAGTTGTTCTGTTGTTCTACAGTAGAGTAATTTTCTAGTAAATATAAACTTGGTAGTATTTTTTTAAAGAAATATCTGTAATGAAGTTCTTGAAATTAGTTTAACTTACCATTTAAAAGCAAAATTTCTTCTGCAGTTCTTTATTTTTTAATTTAACTTCTATCGGGTACATAATTCTTGTAATTTAAAAATAATATGCTAAAAATGAGATTTTTTTTTTTTTATAAGAAGGAAGATAGCATATTAGTGTTTTTACTAGAGTTATGACACTTCTTAGCTCTTAAGTTTTGAAGGTTTTTTTAATATTTTCCGTGGGTCTGTAGATCTAAAAAACAATATATTAATCCTGAATTAAATTACTTTTTATAAGCCTTTCTTAGCATTTGTAGTCATAACATCTAATAGTAAATACAGACATCTTACAGAATAATGCATACTCTGACTTTTATTCTTATGCAAAACAAAGAAAAACTCCTTATTTTGAAACTTGCAGAAGCTTGTATTAACATTCACCTTACTTTGTAAAAGTTTCATACAGTCTTTACCCCAGGTATAGCTCTGTCATAAATATATGCTTTTGCCTGACTGTTCTTACTGTCTACAAAAACCTGTAATTTAAACTGTATTTAAAGAAAGTACAAATATGTTGTTTCTGACTTATCTATGATCCCAACTGGAAAGCATATAGTTAACTTAGTTTTTAAAATGTCTTGTGAGTTCTTTGCACTTACAGCTGTTTACAGAGATTGAAATTTTGCCCTGTAGGCTTGACTTCATTTCATGGCAATTCTTATTTAAGTACTGTCACAAGGATCTCTAGGCTAATGCCCCCCTTTAGGTGCACATATGAGCATTTTTTAAAATCCCCTTCATTTGTGTCCTTTTAGGTGGTGATAAGAGATCAGATTACTTTGCTCCTTCTGTCAATAACAGAGATGAAGGGGGAAAGAAAGAGGGTTTAATGTCTTTTGTTAGATGGCTTGAAGTTTTAATTATGTATCAAAAAAACCTCTTGGGAGTGGGGAAGAGGTGTTCAGGGATGCATCAACCTGGCAGGTGGGAAAATGCTGTCAAGCTTAAAACATGTTTTTTATTTCTCACATAGAGCTCTTAGGCTGTTACTGAAAAACTAAATTTTATACCAACATTTCCATAGGAGAGTCTTGTAGTTGCAGTAGGACACTTAATGTCATGCTGTGATGTTTCTCCTCTTGGATGAATTGGCATCTTGTCTTCACCTTTTTCATTAGGAAAACCTGGTGAGATCCCAGCATGTAAATGATCTCTAACATCAAATATCTGTGATCATTTAATACAGAAAATTGGCTGTGTTCAGCTACTGTTTGATTGTATAAATTAATGTGCTTAGAGAGTTAAACAGATAACCTGCTGTACCCTCCTGTGTGATTGGCCTGACTTATGCAAATGAGGAATTAGCAAAAATTGCTTGAAGGTTGGCAGCTGCAAGATTCCACACTCGACTCAGCCAAATATATTTTGCAATGAGCATGATTAAAATTGACAATATTTTGCATGTTATAACCAGTGGCAAGTTCTTAACCATATAGTGCTGGAAACTTATGTAAAGGTGAAGAAGCTAACTGGTCATGAAGTAATGCTCTGCTGAGCAGGCACTGCAGATAGGGGCATGCAGGGATTTTCGTATAAACACGTCTGAGGCTGTTGCCATTCAGTATTTCACCACTCAGACACTGGATTAACTTTGCATTTTCTGCAACTATCTTTACCAAATAAGGAATTATAAAAAATACGTGTTGTCAGTAATATGAATAAATATATAAAAATGGCCAAAAAATTATATTCTAAACATTGCCCATCGGTGTGAGAAGTTAAATCTTGCAGCATTCTTTTTTGCTTTAGGTGATATTTGTTTTATTGCTTACTGTGCATGTCTCTTGGTTTGTGTAGGACTGTGCAAGTTTGAAATTGGAGTGAACTTTAAAGGGACTGGCAGTACATTCCTATTCTGTAAACCTGTTTGAGACCAGTTTTTAATTCTGTTTATTCTGTGTATCTTGCCCAACAGAACAGGTGTACGTATGTTGGCTGTGGTGAATCCCATGTTGATCACAGTACCACCCATTCCCAGGTATGTGTATCTGCTGGTAACACAAGTGAAGCAGTGGACTTTGAGAACTTGTATTTCAATGAAGTCAATAACCTGTGTTAGCTGACTGTGTGGAGGTTTGATGAGCTATAATTGTTTTTCATGTTATAGAAGCAGGTCTCGCTAATTTAGGAGTATGTGAGTTTACAGGTTTTATGTAGCTGCATAATTACGCAATTCTTCCAAAGAAGATGGTGCAAATGAAAAAAAGAACAATAATTAGTGATGATATTCAAGAAGCACAGATGAAAGACTTATTGAATACCTCAGCTTATGTATAGTACTTCACTACTTCAGTCTAAATTTCTGGGACTGTGGCTGCATGGTGGGTAAGAGGAGGAAAGTAGCATTAATGGACAGCTGAAGAGGTGTAAGATAGGGAGTATAAACCACTAGAGACAGGTGCTTTGTTTTTGCAATATGCTCCTTGTTTGAGATGAGGAAACTAGACTGAGCTGAGCATGTGCTTTCCTGCTGTGTCCTGATCTTGGATCCAGCTTGCTGGGAGCAGTGCAGTGTGTGCACTCTGTTCCTCAGCACGCCAAGTTCTGCCAGGGCTGGGCAGCTTCTGTGCATAGGCTTGGGTCTTAAACTCGCTGTGTGTTCTGGGCACACGTGTGTGCAAGGGGAACACTTGCCAAAATAAAGCAAATAAGGTATTCTGGGCACAGAGGGGTGGCAGTTTTATAAACATGTCATTTCTGTGTTGCTGATTTTGAGACTAATGAAATTCTTGCCATCAATTTACAGTTTGTCAGTAAATGCATCTAAAGTTCCACACTGAACAATTCTTGATCCCTAAAATTATTTTTAAAACCCTGGTGAATATTAAAATGAGGGAATAGTTTATACAGGGGTTTTACAAGAAGTATGTGGTGTTATGACTGCATTTTACCACCACTCCTGATCTGTTTGTTTGTTTTGAAGCAGGACCTTAAAAAGAGTATTTATACAAATAAATAGTGCATTAATATAAATCTGTATGAGTAGTTTCATGGGGTTTTTTATCAGCTGTTAAAGCTGAATCACAGTTCTAAAGCCTTTACAATAGACTCAGAAATGAGGTATTTCTAGAGTGGTTGGGGACCAGATGGTCCCTGAATTTCTTGCCTACAGTTTTATACCTCTTGGCTTCTTACAGTAGTTTATTCCTGCTTTGCATGCTGCCTTAGCAATGTTACGTACTTGCCAGGTAGGAGAGAGCAGGCAAGCTATTCATTCTCTGTCAGTGACATCCTGGTGTTGATTTTCTTATTACTTAATTTTAAATTGAGGAGAGTAAGTGCTTTTCTGGGTTCTTTAATAAGAATATCAATAAACTTATTAAAATTAAAGAAGTGAGGTTGGCATGAATCAACTTCTCTTACTCCAGTTTACACCAGCAAGGCTCCCTGTACTGCAAATAGTCATGTTCATTGCATCCACTCCAAGGAAATCATTAGGCCATTGCTCTGAACTCTTGTAATTGTGTATGGATCTGAAGCTGCAGAATTAAGCACATTCTTGTTTTTAAATTTGTTTGACTTATATAAATAGATCTGAGGTTTCTAGTAGGGGGAGGACGACCTAATGAGATTTTAGCCCACTTTACATTCTTACGTTCTTGTACAAGATTTTGTTAAATGAATGGAGGAGGAATGGGCATCCTACAGCAGTTGTAGTATTTTCCTAATTTCTAGCAAGTCCCGTATTGTTTATAAACCTGGCTAATACTGACATATAAGGAAGAAATACAGGAAAGATTAGTGAAAGTATTTGGAGGAAGATAGCAGTTGTGTGCCCAATCTTACATTAAGCAAGGAGGTTAAAAAAACACTAAGAGTTGAACAATAAAAAAAATTCTTTATCTCTCAAGTTTATATTGCTTCAGAGTGTGAACTGTCAACAAAAGAACTATTTGAGTCTAGAATTAGTATGAGGACCTCTTACTCTAACTAAATGAAAAATTTTATCTTAGTCTTGGAATTGCTGTGAATAGCCTGAATTTCTTGCAGCAAACCAGGAGAAATAAACATTGTAGAGGAGGAAGCTGGCATTGTGGCCAGTTATAGGTAGTCCTTGAAAACTGGTTTGTTGTGAATTGTAGCACTTCCAACAAGAATACGAAGACTTTCTTCCTATTTTTTAATTACAGAGAGGCATGTGATACAACAGTGTCTCAGATTCTGCTTGCATCTTATTGCTAATTTGAATGATTTGTACTAAAAATGAATGTTTGTGCTAGAATTTCAGTAACTGAATTGCTCTTTTTTAATATTCTAATACACATACTTGTTCCACTGTTGAAAAGCCTAGAATTTTAATATATATATCTAGCTTGCGTGTAGGAGTATTTAGTTATTCCCAATTTCTGAATCCCTGTTGTGGTTTTTGTTCTGTTTTAGGAGACAAAGCACTGTCTGACTGTCAACCTTACTACTCTCCGTGTTTGGTGTTACGCCTGCAGTAAGGAAGTATTCCTGGACAGAAAATTGGGATCTCATTCTCCACTACCAAGTACAAGATTGTCTCACCAAGCACAAGGAAACAGTGTGCAGGTATTGTTTAACCCAGTGGAACAAAGGCAGATGGAGCTTTGCAGTAAACATTGTGTTTTCTCTTAAGTGAGAGACTGACTTTTCCTCCATTCTTGTGGCTGATCTTTCTATTAATTCCTCTCTGTTTTCATAAAGTGTTTTGGCTTTACTGGCATCAGTAGTGTTCACTCTGATCTTTTTTTTCTTAGGTAAGTGTTGGCTTGGAGAAAGTTACACTGCAGTTTCTTAAGTACGATTTGGAATAATGCTTGTAGCTGAAAAAAGAAGTGTTATTTTTTTATTGCATGTGTAATGTAGTTACATAAACCTGACAGGTAACTTGGTTAAAACAGTCACAAGTAGAAGTACAGTATTTCCAAATGTGTTCTACTTGAGGCATAGAGCAGTAGAAGAGAGACCATCATGCACAGGTTGAGCAGAAAGATGGGCAGTTTTTCAGTCTGTGTAATAAAGAAATATAGCTACTTCAAAGCTTAGTATTTAATATTAGTGTAATCTGACCTTTTTCTCATAAACTGCAAGCAGTTCAATTAGAATATCACCGTTGGATTTTAAAAAAAATCTGTTTTCTAAAAATTCTTGTCACTTGATATAAAGCTGAGTTCAGACTTCTGAATTTCTGTTCCATTATATTTAACCCTCCTCAGTCTTCCAGGGAAACAGGTATGATATACAGAAAAATCAGTGGAACTTAAAAAGTCTATGAAGCATTGTGTTCAGGGTTTTATTTATGTGCTCACAAAAAGAGCCTGTCATTCAGTAAATGCCTGCCTGTCTACTTGCAATAGTTTGTTTCTCTATTTGTACATTTTCTTTCAAGAGTTTAATTTGTCTTTATTAACTGTAGTGAGCCATCTGGTGGCCCATCAGAAATACCTACACTGGCTTAGGTGATGACTCCTGCCTTAGCTCTTCTGTGCTCTACTGCTTTGTTATCAAGGGGAAAGAAATGCCATTCCTGGCTTTGTTTTGGTTCTTCAGCTGTTGTTACAAAAATCATGCAGCAGTCTGAAAACAAAAACATGAGGGGGTTCTTTATAAACTTTCTCTGAGTACCTGTGAAATCCTGGTGTTCTCACTTCTGTGCAGTGAGATTTCAAAATGCATTCACACAATTTTCCAGTTCTACATTTGTTGGTAAAATTACACAAAAGCTTAATTAAGTGGAAAAGTGATGAATTAAAGTAAATATTCTTTTTCTCCTTTTAAGGATTTTAAAATACCCAGTAATCCCACACTGAAGATTCCACTAGCAGCTGTATTTGATGACTTAGATATAGAAGTGGAGGAAGATGAATTGAAGACCAGAGGTAATAAAAGCAAAACCCCGTGGGTTATTGCATGAGTATGTTTTCCAGCTGTGTTCTAATTCTCTTCTAAGTGGAACTGTTTCCTTTTCTGCTCCAACTCAGATGTTTATTTTTAGTTTCTTGCAGCAATCTTTCTTACCTTCAGAGCAGAGGTTGTTGCCTGAGTTTGGCTGTTGCCAAAGCATGTTGGAGTAATGTTTGGTGCAGTTGGTATTGCAGTCACTCTGGTTCAAGTAGGCTTTTTAAAAATCTGTTCTACTTGTTTTGCCTGCCCTAAAAGACTCTGTATTTAAACACTGTCCTGTATTTTGAATAATCCTTTTCTGAGTCTGTAGTATCCTAGTGTGGAGCTTTGGTTATTTGTTTTCTCCTTGACATAATTAATTTTATGCACTATCAAACTTTCTCGTATCGAAGATTGCCTCACTGTAATACTAAATCTAGTGTAAAGATGAAAATGAGTGATGAAATCCCGAACAGTGAAGCTAATCCCAAATAGTGAAACTTTAATCGTTCATTTTGTAAGAGAAAATAATAACTACTATTTCTTTAAAGCCTCTAATTATTATTAATCATTCTAAAACCTGTGTGTGTATTTGATGGTAAAGAAAATATTTCTAAGTTCCGTTTTTTCAGAGGAATATGCCCAACCGATTGCTGAGCTGTTGTTTTTGTGATACCGTTTCATATGTCAAGGCAGTTTGTTTTCCCTCAGTGATGAGAGAAAAGTTACTGTAATTTGTGCATGTGCCAATTTCGGCTGGGCAAGAGTTAGTTATCTTCACCATAGATATTGTGGGGCTGTGTTTTTGGATTTGTGCTGAAAACACGGGTTGATAGTGTAGAGATGTTCCAGTTATTGCCCGTCAGGGCTAACACACAGTCAGCCTTTTCTGGTTTTCACACCACCCACCAGGGAGTGGGTTGGGTGCACCAGAAGTTGGGAGGGGACACACCTGGGACAGCTCACCCCAGTGACCACTGGGATAGTCCATAACGTGTGGCATGCTGGAAGAGGAAAAAGGAAGATTAGGACTTTCAGAGTTAGGGTGTTTGTCTTCCAAGTAACAATTATTCATGACGGAGCCCTGCTTTCCTGGGAATGGCAGAACACCTCCCTGTCTGGGGGAGGTGGTGAATGAATGCCTTGTTTTGCTTTGCTTGTGCAAACAGCTTTTGCTTCCCCTTTTAAGTGGTCTTTATCTCAACCCATGAGTTTTCTCGCTTTCATAATTCCCCCCCCCCCATCCCACCATTAGTGAGTGAGCAGCTCTGGGGGGTTGAGTTGCTGGCTGGAGTTAAACCACAGCAATGATGGTTTAACTCATTTCTCCTTCACTCATCTCCTACCAGCTTTCCCTCTCCTGAGTCTGCTGGCATTGGTCAGAAAAGCTGCCTTGTCCCTTCTGCTGTCTGGCACAGTTATACAGGATGTGACACCACCCCACTAATTTGCCATCTGCCCTTACATCATTATACCATTTGTTCTATTCCTAGTTAGTTTTTTCAAGCTATGCATGTACTTGTATATTTTTATCTCTTCTTGTATTATTAATATTTTGGGAAATGTAGCTTACATTGCAATAATATACAGTTAGAATTGCAATAAAGTGCCCAGTAATGATGATATGACTATATTAAGACACTTATTCAAACTGAAAGGAAGAAACTTCTTTAGCTTTGTTTTAACTTTGCTCTTAAAATTTCTTTTTAAATGCTTTTGATGAAGCAAAGATTAGGATTTATCTTAAGAAGGAATGAAGGCTGTTGGAAAACTTTCCTTGCAATACTACAGGATGGAAAATGCAGTGAGAGTATCTTCCTGAAATATATGCTGCTTCTGAAAAAACTGAAATAAAATCAAAATCCTCTAACTGTTCTTGCTTTCCAGTTTCAGTAAGAATGATTGTTCTTTTGGAGCAGAATTTGGAATGCATGTTCAGATACAGGAAGAAGTACTGTATTTCCATTCAGATAGAAGGACATTTGAAAACTTAATTTCAAAGTCCTGTATATCAGAAATTGTAACTGAAGTAATCCACGTGGTTTTCAGATGTAGAAAGATTGTATTAGTAACTTTTATTCTTCTGCCATAGACCAAAACTACCAGGACACTTCCTGTACTTCAAGAATTGCGTAGTCATTAGTACTGATTGCTGAATCTTTGTCAATTTTTAAAAATTTCTGTGTCTTACTGATTCTTTGCTTAGAAATGTTACTGTTACCTCATACAAAATCAATTGTATTTTGAAATATTACTTCATTAATACTTTAGTAGCCGTGAATTATATAATTCATAATTACAGAAAGAACATGTGTCAATTTTAACTTCCATGTATGTGGAAAAAGTGACTATCTGTAAAGAAGGTAAACAGTGTGGGTTAGGAAATAAACTATGTGGGAAAGTCTAAATTGAGCACTCTATTAATAATAAAGGTGTATCATCGGAATAGAAAAAAGAGTAATTGCAGAGCTAGCCTGGGATAATCACATGCTGAGTAGGTTTTGAATATTGAGTGTCATCTGATTTAGCGTGAATTTGGGACAGAGGGATGAAATCTTTAGGCTTTTGGTGATGTGATTAGTTACAAATGCAGCAGAGCAACAGTTTAACTGCACAGATAAGCTTTAAGCTGAAGTAAAACTTAAGTGTTGATAAACATATTTTAAATTAAAATCTGCAGGTGTCATAAACACGAAAAGTTAGTAAGATGAAATACAGTCTACTTGTCTGAACTGTTTTTTAGTCAATTGAGATCAAAACACCTAATTATTACTTATAGTTAAATTGGTATTCCTTTAGGAGTCCTAGGTTTCTTTTAGTTGCAGTTCTGCATTATAATTGGCCTAGCAAGTGTTCCATGAGTATTTTGATTAGTATGTATTTTTAAGGAATTACTGGATTGAGAAACTTGTCTTTATTCTGTTTTTCAGGTCTAACAGGATTAAAAAATATTGGAAACACTTGTTACATGAATGCAGCTTTACAAGCTCTTTCCAACTGGTAAGGAAAATGATAGTTAATGCAATTTATATTTGCTTGTTTATGCATTTTTTCCAAGTGGACTTAAGGAGTTTGCAGAAATGCACTGCTATGGATGAGGACATACATTTGTTGAATCTCTCTTGTATACCGCAAACAATTTATTATGGTATATGGGCCACTCAGCTTTTTCCCTGTTTCATTCTAATGCCTCCTAATATTGAGTTCTAGAAATTAGAAGAAAATCCAAAGAAAGCTTCTGGGTTTGTGGATTAGTGTTTGTATATCTTTTTCCTTTGCTACAGAAAAAGCAAAGGAAATGCATAAGAATAAACCCTAATTAAAAAGAGACAATTGTGGTGCTTTCAGAAATGTCAGAGCACGTTTGAGGAGCAGCGTGGCTGTACTGCTGAAATTGTCCTATCAAGAAATGTTTGGTCACAGCGTTTAAGAATGTAGGAAGTGGAATTGTTCACTTATAAAATAACATTACTCTTACATTATAATCCTGTATGGATTTGCAGATTTCCTCTTGTATTTTAACAACCTGAAAAAATTACCGCTTTCTTCTTTTTCTTCAGCCCACCTTTGACGCACTTTTTTCTTGACTGCGGAGGCTTAGCCCGAACTGATAAGAAACCTGCAATTTGTAAAAGTTACCTCAAGCTGATGACAGAACTCTGGCACAAAAGCAGGTATTAAATCATTTTGGTGATGAAATGATTATAAATAGAGTCCAGAGTCATGAGGGATGCATTAATCTGTCCTAGGTTTCTTATTTTTATTTCATATGCTCACAGGATTCCTCTTTAAAAAAAATTAGGGAGGAATTGCAGGACTGACTTGCAGGACTCAAGCACTCCTTATAACCTGTTCTTTTTTATATATACCAAAGATAGACCAAGAAACAGATTAGATGACAAGCATTAAGCTCTGAAAAATGTTTCTGTTTGCCAGAAATACATCTAAAATGTTTAACTCTCTATGTACTTCCTTCTGTATCAATGTTTAATCAGTTTCTCTTATTTCCTTATATGGAATTTGTGTAATGTCTAGCTAAGAAAATACTTCAAAATACAAATAGAAAGGTAAAGAAAGAGTAATTGTGCACAGTGCCAAGAGTGTGTCTGATTTGTCACCTGATTGTGTGACAAGAAATGTGCCATAAAAGTCCTGATACAGGCACTGTTTCTGTTGGGTGACAGGTTTATAAAAATCGTGTAGCTAATAATTCAATGTCAATATTATGTTTTAAGATTGATATTATCGGTGTTCAGTTGCAGATAATGGTATGATCTCAGTATAGGGAAAAAAAAATCCCTTTAAATGCTTTCTTTTTCAGTGTTTATATATTTAAAACTTTTTTTTAGGCCTGGATCTGTTGTTCCTACTGGTTTATTCCAAGGAATTAAAACTGTTAATCCAATGTTTCGAGGCTACTCTCAACAGGTAAAACTTCCTAATGTCTTTTAAATCTGCCTAAGCCATAAAGTTATCTCTTAATGCAAAATCTAATGCTTAAGATACCTTACTTCCTATATTTGTTTAAAGCAAATGCCAACATAAACTTTAGTTAATATGACTTGAAAGTAGATCATCTGAAATGGAGTAATCAGTAGTTAAGTCATGTTTTAGATTTATTTATATCAAATTCTCAGAAGGTCGTCAATTTAGACTACTCCTTGTCTTTCAGGAAAATTTAATTAGTAATATCTGAACTACTGCTTTGTGTGAAATAATGCTGCTAATGTTTGAGCAGTCCCAGAAAACAAAATAAAGATGTTCAAAAATCAAATTAATATAACAGATTTTTAATATATTTGTCTATCAATTATGTTTAAAAAAATACACAGTATGCAGTCTCCATTTAGTATCTTGGAAAAAAGCCCCCTACCATTTTTGTGTTATGGAAACCACAAGCTGGTAGCTTGACCAATAGGCTGGGATTATTATATAGCAAGGGCATTCTTCAGTTGCTGCTTCATACAGTGTGGAGCACTTCAGTGAAGAGCACTTCATTAAAAGGTTTAGGACTAGGTGAAAAATTCAAACCTTGCAATTAGAAGAGCTGACTAGTATCTTCTGGGAATCTGCATTTATTAAAACGAATTTTGCTTTTTCCATTATGTTTCATGTTTGTGGAGTGAAGGATTAGGACACGTGTTTTAATGTTCAATTGGTGCGTGTAGCTGTAAGGTCAATGTTTAAATACTAATCTTAATGTTCTGTGATCTGCTCATGAATTTCTAAAGTGCCACCTGGATTTCTGAAAGAGCAGAAATTTAGCCTTGATAACCAAAAGAAACTGTGTGGAAACTTAATTCTTGCAGCTTTGAACACTGATGAAAACATCTTTTTCCATGCAGAGAGCACTTAAAGAGAACCTTTTTGGGTTGGGCCTGGATCACAGTTCAGTTCAGCAGGTTTCATGGAAACAGTTAAAACACAGCAGGGCTTTCATAACCAACACTCTCCTGGTGCCCAGCCTTACAAGTTGGGCAGCCATGTCCAATCTTCAGAGAGAAAATTACATTGATCAATGAAGAATGTTTCTCTTAATCTGTGTCTTGATGTTTTGGTTAATTTTGGTTTTTTGTGAGAGGATTGCCAGCAAGGAGGCATACTGGGGTATTTTTCATTACCTAAATTCAAACTCAGTTCTGTAAGTTGCAATTTTTAATAAAAGAAGTGTTTTATAGTCATCAGTTTTGAGTTTAATAAGTTATTGCTATGATGGATGGGAATATTGAGCAGCAAAAATCACTATTATGAGCAACCAGAATGCAAAAAGGAAAACAGAAGAAAATAAAAGCGGTGGTAGTTGCCAACAAGAGGCTTTTGTTTTCTCACATGCCTGCTTTATTGGATGCTTTCTATTGCCAAAGACCAGGCAGCTGCAGTGATTGATGAAATTTGGTGCCTTTTAGGATGTTTCCAAACACAGAATAGACTTGTAGTAATACTTGACAGCTCTTTGTGGGAACACATTTGGGAGGCTTTACAAGTACTGTAGTGTTGCTGGTGGTGTGATGCATTGGAAAGACAGGCTGAGTCTTTTTAAGAAAGTACCTCACACCCAGTGAAAGCAAGCCTCTGGTTGATTGTCTGGATAAGCTTTATAAGAACTGTCTCTAAAATGTTCCATTACAAGCAGAGCTGGGGTCTGACCACACTGCTGGTACTTGGTTGAGTTAAATTTATCGTTCCAGTAAGCTATGGCAGCATTTTTGCAGGTTGTTAAAGTAATTTATTTTGGGAATTAGAGTGTTTTGGAGGAAACTTGTGTGATAAGATTACTTGTGACATGCAAGAAATGTGTGCAGGAAACTTAACATTACTGGTCTGGAAATGAAAGACATTTTGAGCCTTAGACCTGGGACAGAGGAACTTTCTTTATTCTTTAACAGCCAGCTTTCATTTTAGTTATCTATCTTTTCTGATGTGAATATCTTCCAGGTAAAATAGAGTAATATGGTAAAATTTGTTTCAAATTCTAGGATGCACAAGAATTTTTGCGTTGTCTGATGGATTTGCTTCATGAAGAGCTTAAAGAACCAGTTGTAGAACTGGAAGATGTGCAGCCTATGAGTGTTGAAGAGAGTATGGAAGAAGATAAGAGCCAGTCAGACTTAAGCTTTCAGCCCTGTGAATCCTGTGGTAACTGTGACAAAACAGAAAATGACACAATTTTCAAACCTGTCTTAGAGGATCCTGCGGAAACAACCATGTTAATTCAGGATGATGATAACAACTCAGTCACATCCAAAGACTGGCAGAAAGAAAAAATATCAAACAACAAACTTAAACGAGCAAGTTCTATGGAAGACTTGGAAAAAGACACAAACACTGCTTCAGAGACCACTGAATTTTTAAATAACCAAGGAACTGTCAAAGTACAGATACACAGCAGATTCTCAGGTAGTACATTGCTAAAGTGCAATTGTTATAGTCAAAATCTTAGCCAGAACATCTGTGGATATGAGTGGGTGTGGAAATGCATTGTTAGAATAAAGTAGAGCTGTAGGTCAAATAGGGTAGGTGGTTTTACTTATAAACAGTGTCCCTACTTAGTTAATTTTTTAGTTTAGGTGTTCTGAATTCAATTTTAATTCCCTTGACAAGCTAACTATTTGTACTAGGTAAGGTTTCAGATAACCAGAAGAGTGGGTTTTTTGTTTTGTTCTTAATTTAAAAGGAACTGAATTGGTGCTACATTCCTGAATGTCCAGTGGACTGACAGTGTGGTTAAATAAGTTACATAACCATTATGTGTGTTCATTCTGCAGTAATTGTTCACAGAATTTGTGCAAATCTCAATTGCAGAATACATCAATGACGTCCACATGAGTGACGTATCTGCAGCCCAAACACCATCGTCAGCTGAAGGGATGAACACACGCTTATCAAGCAGCCCTCCAAAATCATTCCCATCGTGCTCTTCACTGGCTCAAGTCCACAAAAAAGGTAGAGGCTCTTTATCTTCTCCTTCCTGGTACTAAATTACACCGTATTACAGTTTTCACTGTGTTTCTTACGTCTTGTGTAACAATGCAGGGTTGTTCCTAAGGGGGTTTTAGCCCTGTTTCTGGTGGGGAGAGGGAGTGTTATGTAAGCTGGACATGCAAGATTATTCTCAGTATTTCTGTAATCTTCTAAATATTTTGAAGCATGAATAGTATTTGCCTCTATTTTGGGAAGACAGAGTATTATTTTTAGAAAATTTTATCAATTGCACTGGTTGGGAGAGAAGAAAAAGATAAGAAGCTGGGTACCCCAAAGATAATACTCCCCAGAGAATAAACTCATTGGTTCTTCAGCAGAAGTTCAGTAAATCATCATTTTAGTTAACTAAGGTTTAAGGAGTCATATATAATGTACTGTTGATAGACCTGTGAACGCTGCCTGCTTTATGGTTGTTAATGTCCCTGCAGTGCAGAGCATTTCTTTGAGCACTGCAGCACAATGCATTTATGAGCACCTGGAATATTCAGACTTTTACTGCCTTTACATATAAGACAGTGCTGCTTTAGGGCATGAACAAAAATATTTTTTTTTTCCCTGATTTGTTTCACAGTAGACTGCTTGAAGCAAAGCTTGTCTTTCAGAGCATGCTTTTAAGGCATCACACCAAACCCAACCCAAAAACTAATACAACTTTAATACTGTGATTCTGCTTCATGCAATAGCCTGTCCAGATAAGTTCTGAACATTCATGTTGTCGTTTTAATGCTTTAGCATTGGTGTTGCATGCCAGTGATTTAATGGACTTAAATCTTTGACCTCCTTGGTTCGTTTGTTCAGCAGCTTTGACACTGCATCTGTACTACTGTCTCCAGTTTTGGCCTCACCATTACAGGAGGGTTTTAGACAACCTGAAGTGAGTCTGTCAGAAGAGGTACTCGGTCACTGGTGCTTGTCATGCCCAAGGACAGGTTGAGAGGCCTGGGGGTTTTTAATAACCTGCTGTTAGGCTAGACTCCAGTCCTACCTTTAGTCTGGTTTAATCCTGTCATCAGTATTGTGATACAGTAACCTTGTTTGTGAGCTCTTCAGCCCAGCATGGCTGAAACTTCCCAGGAAGATCTGATCAAATTTAAGTGTCAAATAGAATGTTCCTTTTTATACCTTGGGGGCTTCCTGCCAAGATAAATCCATCATGTAGCAATAGGCTGTAGATTTCAAGACTGGCAGTTTGTGTTTTACTCACAGAGGCAAACGTTTCTGGTGGTTGTCCCCAGCTGCTTGAGGAATGAATTGCCTGTAATTACTGGCAGTAATATGATCTTGTAATTCCTCAGAAATACTTAGTAAATAGAAAACAAGGCTTGGCTCATAATTTAAATCTGAACCTATGAGACTTCTAATTATATTACACAAAGCTGAATTGTAATCAGAATCCACTGTATTTTGCCTTACTGCAGCATTTTATTTTTGTCATTTTATAGTTTCAACAGTATCATCACCAAAAAGGAAGAAGCGCAAGAAGTACAGGAGTGTTATCTCTGATATATTTGATGGGACTATAATAAGTTCAGTCCAGTGCTTGACGTGTGATCGGGTAAGAAGAGAAAGTTCTGGCTTTTAATATGTTCTTTTCTTACTACTTTATGAATACAGTCATTCTCTGGTAATGTTACATTCTTTTGTGGCAGATTTCCTCAGAAGGTTGGGGTGTTTCAAACTTGTTCTCTCGAATTGTGATAGTGGCTACCATCAGCACTTTGTGTTTAGAATAGCTTGTATTCATTGAGCTGAATATTTACTCAGAACCGAAAAGTAACATTTTGAGAACGGGTTTACTGCAAGGATGTAGGAAGAAGCTTGTTCTTCAACTTCATTTAGGTCTCATTAGTTTTTAATAATGTTCTGAAATATGGTAATGGACACATGCTACTGTCCTAAGTTCTCAGGTACTAATGTTTCAGTGAAAAGATAAGACAGTGATCTAATATAGTGCTGTAACTGTCTTATCAGATAGACTGAGACTAATAAAATTAAGGCCTTTCAAAAAATCCAAGTGAAGACACTAAGTTTTGCAACAATAGGAATCATTAACTGCTCTCAGAAGTTCTTGTCTACTGCAAGAGGAGATGCAACATAGGAAGGAATAGTTGATTTTTTTTTTTCTGTACATTTGCTCGGAGGATTACTTGGAACAGCACACGTGATCATTTGGAAAAAAAAGTCAGTTACCTAAATATGTCTAGTGGAGTGCTTTAGTTTAAAAGCAATAGTATCAAATACTGGATATCCAAATCTTTACATTACGGACAACTTCCTCAACATAAGGCTTAAACCTAACCCTGGTGTATTTGCATATCTTCAATACTTCTCTTGGTTTAGAACTTAGTATATAGAGACCTCAGGCTAATCTGGTGACCAAGTTCAAAAAACAAACAAAAATTTCTAAAACATGTTCGATGTTTGACTGTGTGATCACTAATGAGCACAGGAGCAAGAAGATGCACAGATGGGTCTCCCTTGCAGTGAGTCCAGTTATATCAATTCAAGATAATGTCAGAATAAAACAGTGTGGAAACAATGGACTGAAGCTTTCTGAAACTATTTTATGTAACACAGCCTGAGGCAAAAGCCATAGTTCCTTGTATGACTGATATGAAGACAAATAATAATGACCTAAAAAATGTTTCAGTGATAACAATGTTCAAGTTCATTCTAAAATGCTATTTTTGGTTCCTCTTTTTTAGAAAATGAATTCTAATTAATGTACTTTTTTATAATTAATTTCCTACCTAGTGGAATTTTCAGTTATGCACTAACTTGGTAGTTAGTAGTGAACTTTACAGAATTCAGTTTAATTACCACTTCTCTTCAAGCTTAACTCCATTGTGTTTCATTTATTTTCTTCCTTAGCTGTCTGTAACCCTGGAGACCTTTCAGGATCTATCCTTGCCTATTCCAGGTAAGGAAGATCTTGCTAAACTCCATTCTGCAAGTCATCAGACATCTCTAGTCAAGGCAGGGTCATGTGGAGAAGCATATGCCCCCCAGGGATGGATAGCCTTTTTTATGGAATACTTCAAAAGGTAAATAATATTTATCTTGTTTGCTTTAATTATCTATTTTGAAATTCTAGTTTCTGCTCTTTTGGCAGAACATTTGTTGGTTTTCTTTCTTTTCTGTCAATGATGTTTCAGGTTTGTTGTCTCATGTGTTCCTAGCTGGTTTTGGGGTCCAGTTGTAACCTTACAAGATTGTCTTGCTGCCTTTTTCGCCAGAGATGAGCTCAAGGGTAAGAGGTTGATTACCTGAACATGTTTCTTCTGTGCTTTCTTTCCTTCTGTCACAATGAGACGATTAATATCTTCTTAGCTTAATGCAGTTAAGCAGAGGCCACCTGTTAGAGTGGTGTACAGTCAATCTTTGTGCTTTTGGGATCATTCATTTCGGAAAGGTAAGCTTCTCATTCAACTCAGTATTTGAGATAAATGCCTATGAAAGCTGCTTTAGAAAGTCAAGTCAGTCTGAATTTGGTTTAGTGAAATTGTATCAACTTAAGGCTCATAAAAATTTCAAACCCACTATATTAATATTCATTCTTATAACCTCAATTTGGACATAGTAAATTATTTCCCTTTTAAATTATATAGGCTCATCTCTTCAGATTATACTGCATTGCTTGGTAGTTGAAGACATAAAACCTAAGAACCTTTCCTGTAGTTGCTATGTCAACACTCTTATGACTGTTAAATATTGAATGCAACCTAAAGATAAATTCCCTCGAAACTTCTTTCTATCAAATGTACACACTTAAAGGATAACTGTTCAAATTTAGACAATAATGATTGATTTTCTTCTCCCTGATATTTGCAGGTGATAACATGTACAGCTGTGGAAGGTGTAAAAAGTAAGCTGGCTTTTTTATCTTTCTTTTACTTCATCTTAATTTGGGGTTCTACTGCTTCCATTAGTTAAGAGACATTTATTTCTGTTGACTATGTCCCAATACTGTTTGTCTTTTGACATGACCCTGTGTTCTGACTGTCAGAAATTCAGCATTCCCAAGGTGCAGGAGTCAGGAAGCACCAACTTACCCTACCACATGTGCTTAATTCTTTCTCATGCCCTTGCAATTTAGATGTAAATTTGTTTTGTTTGACAAAATAAAAGCTCTTAGCCCTCTCTAGTACTAGTGGCTTTCCCCTGATATGCAGTACATCACTGAGGTGTGTGAAATAAATAAACTGTGGCTTTAAATACTGAAGAACCAAAAACCAGAAGTGGTCTGAAGACTGCTTGAAGCCCTTTATGGTACAGAAGTGTTTCTTCTTCTTGTATGTGCTGTACATAATTTCTTAGAAGTAAACTTAGTTCATTTGTTTTTTGTCTTTTACTGGATTATCAGCTTTCATGAAACTTCAACTTCTTTCCTCTGTGTTAAGAGAAACTAGTTAGCTAGTTGGAACTTGATTGTACTTGCTGTTTTGAGTTTTTCAGAAGTACAGATTGTCTTGTCTTATGACCCATCATTGTTTGTGTGATTTTGGCTACTCCATGTCTAGTGTACATTCCAGAAATATTTTGGATTTACTAATGCAATGTTCAGCTTAGGCTTTTGCTGATACAGCTCAATAAAGTAAAACCTTTTCAGAATTAATTATTAGTTGTTTTGGTTTGGTTTTTCCTTAGGTTAAGAAATGGAGTGAAATTCTGCAAAGTGCAAAAATTTCCTGAGGTACTGTTACAATATGCACTTTAAAGCACTTTTTCTGCATAATTAGGAACGTGGTAAGACTAATGAGTTGCATGGAGTAAATTGTGTTTATAATGCTGTGATGAAAGTCTGCCTTCATCTTGGCATTTGTTTAAGAATGTGAGCAACGTGGTTGTTCACCCTGTAAGAAAATGAATCTTGTAGATGACAAGCAGAGGAATGGGATTTTCCTATGTTATTACTGTTGGTCTGCAGACAGTTTACAACATTCCTGTTCTGTGTTATTATATATACTACTGTTTATATTGTAGGTCATAGATTAAACATCACAGCCAGACTGGAAAGCTTTTCTGTAGGTAACACTTTTAACTTCACATTTAAAAAGTAATCCAGTCTTACACTTCAAAGCATGAGTTGATATTTTCAATAATCAGGAAGGAATGAATGTCCCTCCTTACAAGATTGGGCAATATGTGCATTGAGAAAAAGGTACATTTTTCAGTGCTGCATCAATGTTAGTAGACACAGCTGATTAAAACACAGAGCTTTGTGAATATGCTCCAGGTCATAGGGAAAAGTATTCTTTTGGGGATTATAAAAGGAAAAGATGGCACACCCAGTTTAGGTATTTAATATTAAATAGCACGTATAGTTCTTGACTGAATCTGTCAATCCTTCTTATAGATTCTGTGCATTCATCTCAAAAGATTTAGACATGAACTCATGTTTTCCACAAAAATTGGGACCCATGTGTCCTTTCCCTTGGAGGGCCTTGACCTTCAGCCTTTCCTTGCGAAGGACAGTCCAGCTCAAATCGTGACTTACGATCTCCTGTCTGTCATCTGCCACCACGGAACTGCCAGCAGTGAGTATGAGCTTCATTCTTCTATCTGCAGTTGGTACATCAGCACTCTGCTTTAAGGATAATAAGTATATACTGAAGGGTAAATGGATAAACAATGGTAATTAGAATGTGGAAGAGGAATGCTGTGATCTTTACTTCGACCCAAAAGATTTAAGGCTTGCTCTGAAAGAGTTGACATATCTTTCAAATTATATGGAATACTTAAATAAAATTGAAGATGGAAAAAGGTCCAAGAATATTAAGTAAGAAAACCATAGAACAAGGTAAATGTACAAATAATGTTGCCAGCAGATGACCAGTTAGTTGATCAGCTGCTCTGTACAACTTCTGTTCATGTCAATGCTTTGTATGCCTTAATTTTTGGAAACTGTTTACAAAGCACCACAAAGATGCCAGTCATTTTTTAAAATATGTTCTCTTGAGTGATCACTGCCATTCAATCTCAAAACAGGTGGTAACTGCTATTTGTGGGTAGTTATGAGTAGCTGAATAAACATCTTATTGCTATATATCAAGGTCACTTCTGCTTAGATGATTTTAGTATTTCTAAGATTTGGAATATAGGAGAAATAAATCTTTTAAGCCAGAAACTTCCTGGATTTTTATAGAAGTTACCCTCTCATACTTCTCTGACTTAAAGTATCCATGTTTGATTTTTTTTCCTTTTTAATTTAGTGCTTGCCAAGTGGTGCTTCACATAATGGATTTAGCAGATTATTTACTTATTAGCAATTAAATATATATTTAAAAATAGTAATAATTTAAAATATATTATGAATAGTCTTTTAAACACAGTTATGGTTGTGATATCGTGTAGCTGTTCAATATCTGTGCTACTTTCTAATATAAAGCATACAAAGATTTGAAAAGAGTTTGTTGTGGGAGCTGATGAGGGTAAGTTGTTCAGGCAATCTTACTCCAAATGTCATGGTTCAGGACTGTATTAACGTGCTGCTTGAAGAGTGCAGGAATGTGCTGAAAGTAATGTTCAACTCACCACTAGCTAATAGAAATTCAGAAAAAAGCTGATGTTGAGTTTGACAGAAGTTAATTTCAAAATCATATCTACTAATGATTCTGTTTCTCCCGTTTAAGACTTGAGAGGGTTTTTTAGGACTTACTTCCTTTTCATGTGTTGTAGAGTGAAATGGGCAGCTCTAGACACTCTATGATAACTTTTACTTCCTGCACCCTAGGTGGACATTACATAGCTTATTGTCGCAACAATTTAAATAATTTGTGGTATGAATTTGATGACCAGAGCGTCACAGAAGTATCAGAATCCACAGTGCAAAATGCAGAAGCTTATGTTCTGTTCTACAGGTAAGTAGAACATTAGAAGGACTATCATACCCCTATAAGTCATGTATGTAACTTTAAGCAGTTGGGCAGCTTTCAGAATCAGCTGCCTCATGAGAATTTTAATAGAAGAATCTGACCAACGAGAAAAGCCTGTGCTGGAGAAAAACAGAATCCTTCAGTTATGTCCTTAATACTTGCTCTGTCAGAGCTGAAGTGTTTATATTGAAATGAAAATAAAATCTGCATAGTAAGAGAACTTTAAGCCACAATTAAGAACTAGCCACCTTATTTGCAAACAGAGGAAGGGAATTCCGCACACGGAGAGGTTTTATACACAGAAGGTTTTTAACTGTTAGAGCTCTAATTGGAATTGTCCAAAGTCTTTATCAGATGGGATGTAGGACAACAGAGGTTTGACTGTGTTGTAATTTAATCCATTATATTATCCATTTAATTTAATGCTATTCATACGCTATTCTCTTCCTGAGAATTGAAATGAAAAGTGAGAAGTCATGTTATTATCATCTTCAGTCTAGGGAACTTCTGTACTTGAGATAATAAAAGCAACTTAGTGTTCAGATTTTAAATTTCTGGTACTAAGATCAAATTTCTGCTAAAAGTTGGCTGCAAAATACATTGTGTCAGAATTGGATAAAAAACGTGATGTGTTCTGAGAATGTTTTAACTTTCATTAGGAACACTCCCACCTGCCACTGTTCCAGCTGAGCCCAGGAGTCTCACTTAGTAGACCATTTAAAAGGAGTTTGGCAGTCATGATGTATTGCCAAGAAAGATCACTATGACTTTGATTGTGGGTTAACATATTCAAATAAATAATAAAAGATTAGCATTAATAAAAACATGGCTTTGAAAAAGAATATATCCACGAAAGACAACTGCTGGCTTGGAGACGAGAGAGTCTATTCCATCTAAAATGGGAGAGCAGTTACTTCCAGTTTACAGTGAGAAAAGTAGAAGGATGCAGGAAAGGCAGAATTACCTGATCTCCTTACTGTTTAACCCTACGTGTGAAGGTAAACAAGGAACACCTGGCTAAGGAATACAGCTTGAAAGCTTTATCTCAAACTCTGCAGAGAGGAACTGAGCAGGTGGGCACAGCCCTTGGTGCTGCACCACCTCTGCAGCACAGTTGACTTCTGTCTTGCACCCCAACTGTTTGCTTTCTTAGAATGTGTAAACTGGGAAGTACAGACAGGGCCCAGAGTTTTCTTTTCACAAAATAAGTTACCTGCACTGTACACAGGGATCTATATTTGTTTAATGATCTCTATTTCTGTATTAGAAAGAGCAGTGAAGAAGCACAGAGAGAGAGACGGAGGATATCAGGGCTACTGAATATGATGGAACCAAGTCTTCTGCAGTTCTATGTTTCCAGGCAGTGGTTAAATAAATTCAAGACATTTGCAGAGCCAGGACCAATTTCAAATAACGACTTTCTCTGTATGCATGGAGGTGAGACTGTAACTGTGAATAATTTAAAAATAACTTGTCAATGTCTAGCTATAACAGTGGTGTATGCTTGTTTTAATTAAAGCAGTTTGACTATACTAAGTTCATATTATGACTTCTTTGGTAAATTATAACTTCTAGGTAAATTCTTTCTTATTTTAGTACCTGACTAATTAGAAATGATGCTGTGTGAAATTATCCTCTTTTTTCTTTGCACATTTGATTTTGTTTATAAGCTTTCTTAATTTTTGAAGAGGAACAGTTTCTCTTATCTGCTTGCTTCTTAAACATGTATATTCACATTTTAAAAAATCCTGTCACTGTATCATCACCCTTAATACTTTCATCTGCAAATTGAAATGTTTTTCTCAGCTTGAGGCCATAAGCAGTGAGGTTTGAAAGCTGCTTTGGAAGAAATTGATCTGATGCTGAGTATCTGGTGCATAGCAGTGTGAAAATCAAGTAGTAATTCTGTGTATGTTGTATAGGAGCATAAAAATTTTACTTTGTGCTATATGTTAAAAAAATAAGAGCATTACAATAAGCAAAACACATTTGGGGAAATACCCATATTTGAGTACTAACATTCCAAGAAATCATTTCTATGTAGAACCTATTTTCTAATAAAAAATACAATTGCATTAGATAGGAAGATGGAGGTGCTGCCCCTGTTGCTGAACCAGAATGTTAACACAGGATGATGGTGTCCCTGTAGCCATCTGCAGGCTACCTGTGAGCCCTTTGGCTTTCCCTCTGCAGGGCTGCAGCAGATGACTGCTGATGTATGAGTGCCCAAGTACTCAATTTTCCCTGTTCCCAAGAATTCCTGTATAGTCCACTGTTGTTTACTGTGTGCTTCAACTCAGCACTGCTAATTCTGCAAGTCCCTCCATTTCTGCTGCCTTCAAAATTTGTCTGCTTTCAGATATTCATGTTGTTTGAAATATTTCCAAAAGTTCTGCAGCAAATAAGTGAATTTTGAATAGACAATTTGTTAGTGTTTATGTGCTTAATCAATATTATGATATTTAATCATCCTGCCATTCTGTATACCTTAAGAAGCTTTTTGAAATCATTATGTAAGATGGATTCTAGCTCTTTAATTTCAGCCATTCGTATAGTTTGCTTCTGCTTTTTATAAGCTTTTTGGCTTTTCAGCCTCAGCAGACTAAAATCAGAGTTTTGTCTTTAAATACAGTGATAGATTATACCTAGGTAAAACTTATTCCATACAATTTCTCTGAATTCATTGAAAGGTTGTATTTTTTATTTAGGGACTTCTAACATGGTCTCCTCCTCTCCCTAAAATCCACAAGTTTTATTGTTTGGGGGTTTTGTTTGTTTTTATTCCTTCTGCAGGTGTTCCTCCACACAAAGCTAACTTCATAGAGGACCTCGTTGTAATGCTACCTCAAAATATATGGGATAATCTGTATAGCAGGTAAGTTCTGAACTGTAATTGGAAAAATCCAGCGACACAGTTTGAGAGCCAAGCAGCAACATCAGACTTTAGAATTAGTGGCTCAGGAAAAAGACAGCCCTGTGGGCACACAGCTGACTGAAGAGACTGCAAACAGCCAATTTATATCATTTTCTTGTGCAAAGTAGAAGACTGCATAGAGTAGTGTGCTATTTGGGTAGTACTTCAATATTAAATCAATAAACATGTATGGTATGTATGAAATAACACAAAGTAGGTCAGCAAAAGTACGCTTTGCAGAGGTTTTTTGAAAGAGCTCTCTGTATCAGCTTCCTGTTCTCTTGTTGGCTGGAGACAGCTTTTCTTTTATGTTGGCTTTGAATCCATAGCCTCAGCTGCCAGTACTGCTTCAAAATAACTTATATCTGAGTGTTCTGTGTTACTGCCCCACACTTTAATGTCAGTCAGGTTTGAGTGCTTGCTCACAAAGCAGGAATTCTTACAAGCTATGCCTTATTCTAAAGTAACAAAAAGCTGCAGCAGAGCTTTGCTGATGGCTTTCAACTTTGTATTACACTTGCATTAAATATTTTTAGCTATTAATTTCCTGCCACTTAAACAATACATCGAAGAGTTTGGGGAGTTTTTTATTGATGTTTTAAAGTGTTGGTGCACACAAGTAAAAAATAAAAACAATTCTATTTCTAGTTTATTTCCCTTTTCCTATGTGTACTCAATTTTTCTTCCATTATCCATTTTCTGTATGCAAAAATACTCTTCTCAGGAGCAGTGCCCCTGCAGACTTCCATGGATAGTTTCACACAAGGAAAACATGAGAGAAGGCTCAAGAATAACATATAAAAAAGAAGAAAACAATAAATGAGTTTAGAGGCTGGGGTCAGGGAGGTAGCAGAGCTAATGAAGAGTACTGCAGTGGGATGGAGGAACATGTTTGCCAGAGCTGGCTGGAATTTCCATAGGCTGTTTCTTAAAAGACTTTTGGTAGAATCACACCTGGTGTATATATAACAACACTCACTGACATGTTCTGACTATAGTGACTCCTTCTGAAGTCTGTGATGCAGCTGAGTTTGAGATGGTTTGGACTGGCATGAGGCGAGATGAACAAGATGGTCTTAGGATGGAGAACAGAAAATAAACGATGGCGTTTTGGGGTCACTGTGACTGGCGTGTGTCAGCCTTCTGCTCGTACTGACATGTGCCCTGTCTACAGGTGCATGATCTTTGTACATGATATTTTCCACAAGGCTGATTGTTCGTGTTTTTTTACTTTTACTGCAGATATGGAGGAGGACCAGCTGTTAACCATCTGTATGTTTGTCACACCTGCCAAATTGAGTCTGAAAGAATTGAAAAAAGAAGGAAAAATGAATTGGAAATGTTTATACGGGTAAAAAAAGAAAATGTTTATCCATTCTGCTACTGGCCAACACCTGACATTCAGGACTAAGATTACTAGAATTGCACAAGGGATTCCTATAACAAATGGATTTCATTAAATACCTCTATCCCTATATACCACCCCTCCCCCTAATGGCAGCAGTAATGTTCTTGTGAACTACATATAAATATTAAAATGTATATTTTTATATAAAATTATATAAAAATGTACTTAGAGAAAAATTTTAATGTGTTTCTTGAATTACTTTTTTATAGTATGGAAACAGCCCCATGAGTAGCTGTTTTTATACACTGCCAGTGGTCTGTTCTGTGCAGTCTGATAAGGTTTAAGTGCAATCATTTATTAAGTGCAATAATACTGTGCCAAGAAAAAATTAATGATAATCATTCTAGTTCTAATATTAAAAAAAGGCATTGGAAACATAAACAAATGTCAGTAATTCAGTGTGAAGTAAATATGTTAATATTGTAATGGATCTGTAAAATTTATATCAAGGAGCTACTGTATTTTCCCTGGGTTAGAGAATTATGTGCTTGAGTCTGAAGGTAAATAATTACTGGTAATGATTTTGAAGTTCTTAAACCAAAAATGTGTTTTGAAGTTTTCAGTGAAAATAAATGCAGAGACATTGGAGTCCCATTCCTGCTATCTTAACTCATGAAAGGAAGAAAAATAGAACTGACTCTGTTTTTTCAGTTCGGTTTGTCCTTTAATCACACTTCAGAGATTGTCAGCTTTTCCATGGTTTTTTGAAATGTTTAGGAATTTTCATGACTCTGGATTACCACTGGTTAGTAATTATTATTAATGACATTGAGTCAGCCCTATTTGCTTTAGCAGTCAGTATCTTTCCAGTAAAAGCAGTGATTATATGTGCACTGTTGTGCAAGTATTGTTACTGGTTAGCACACAGAAAATTCTATTGTCCTCTGTAAAGATGGCTTTAGGGAGTGATTGCAACACGTACTCTATATGAAACCCTAAGTTGTGTTGATGCTTTGGCTTTATGACTTCAAAGGGGAAGTGTAGCTGTATTATTACAGAGCTAAAAAGATAATGGTTAAAGGTTTAAGTGACTTTCTGCTTGTTTCTTCATGATGTTGTAAAAAGTTCTGCAAATCATGAAAAGTCCCAATGTATTAGTTCACTGGGCCTTGCTTGGAATTGTACTGCCATCTGCTCAAAATACTTGAGGAAAAACAAACACAGATGATGATACAGTTCATCACACAAAGAACTTTTCATAAAAGTATGGGAAAAAGATTTCAGAATGCTATTTTATTTTACAAAAATAAGGTCTCTGCATTTTTTGCTACTTAAAAGTTCAGCCTTCACAGTAATTATCTATTAGTGTTTGATGAGTAAGCACTTGTGCTTAAGAAGAACTTGCTGCTTTTTTCAGGAAATATAAATAATTTCTCAACTAAATAGTAAATCAGCTTTTAATATGAAGGCTACCACTCCATCAGAATCTCATCTTAGATATTCACCAGGTGTTCACTCTTTTTATGGTCAGTGGTTCTTTAAAATATTCTGTTACAGTGTAATGTTATGGTGTTAATAATTAGTGGTTCATAGAATTCAGTAGTTTAAAGGAATAAAAGGGCAGAAAACCAGAGATTTTTTTTTCCTTTTAGCTTAATAGAGCATTCCAAGAAGAAGAATCTCCATCAACATTTTACTGCATCAGCATGCACTGGTTCAGAGAATGGGAAGGATTTGTAAAGGGTAAAGACAGTGGTAAGTTGTGCCCCATTTCAGAATATAGGTATTCTTTTGTTGTATTGTTGTTCTGCTTTGGTAGAAGACTGTAGGAAGGACAGATAGCAAAGACAACAAAAGCTCCTAAACATCTAAGACCCAGGTTTTATAGGTTACAAATATACCCAGGGTACAGAACAGAGTAAAATAATTCACAGCAATGGGATAATGGCATGGATCTAAGTACAAGGGGGGGTGGATTTTATTGATAGATGATAGATGGTGCTGCAGCCTCTGGAGAAAAGGTGACCTCGTCAAATCTAAGCTCAGTAACAACTGTACTAATGTCAGTTTAGCTGACTCCAGATGCTTCTAAAGTTTTAAAATGGAAACTGATAAAATGTTCTGCAATCTTGTCAGTCTGCTCTAGGACAGCTTTGGTAAGGATGAGAATTAGGATTAATTTGTGTTTTATGTTGCTTGAAGACTTAACTGTAATCATGAATGCTTTGGAAAACTTGCTCTTAATTAAAATGTGATTAGCTTTTAACAACTTAGAACGTACTGTTAAGCAGTACAAAATCAAGCAGTAAACAAATGAGCTGTTTTTCCTTCCCTTTGGAAGCAGAACCTCCGATCTGCTGTTTGTTTTCAGCTCTTCCAATTTTAATAATTTTTCTGTTGCACTAGATCCTCCTGGCCCCATTGATAATGCTAAGATTGCAGTAACAAAATGTGGCAATACTGTGCTAAAACAAGGTAGGTGTCCAATATTGCTGCAGTTTTGTGCCCCTTATGTATTTGCTGAAGCTTGGAAAATTTATGATTTTTTAAAATTAATTTATTTATTGTTACTATAAAATGAATCTGTGTTGTGCCTGTTTTTAGGGGATCATTTTATTCTTAAAATGAAGAATTAGTATCTGTAATAGACTAATTTAAATGCAGTTCAGAGTGTGGGAAGTGCAGAGTAACTTGACAATGGTGAAAGTGTGCTTTGGCTTTGTATCACTTGGTTTGATGGGGGTTTTCTTAACAAAACTGGGAGACTGTTCTATATGTATGCAGTTATTTGAATCTTGAAACCTAATTTGAATAGAAAAATATCTCACAGAGGGAGAAAACCACTGTAAATAAAATCTGTTGCTCATTTTTCTGCAAGTCATTTGATACTGTACATTGCACATTAGAGAAGTTTTTGCAAAGATACAGGTTTCTTCATTATTCTTCAGAGTTAAATGCTAGATACCCATTTATTTGGAATTCATAGGTACAGAGGAAAATATTCTTATATGACCTGCTTTATGAAGTCTTTAGACTTTCTAAGAAGCTTTAAATTCATTGCAGCTCAGCCTAAAAGACAAATTTGCATCAATAAAATTAACGTTTATTTAACTGGATTTTTTCCCAATTTGCTAAATGCCTCAGCATACATTGGATGTACCAATAAACCTACCATAAACCTCACCAACTGTAGAGTTCCAAGAGTTCATTTTAAAAACAGTGAGTTGTGGCACTCATGAGTTTCGTAGTGCATTTTAATTATTTAAGTGCTGATGATGGAATTCAAGTACAAGGTTTAAAACCTAATAAAAAAATCACTTTAGAAGCAGTAATTGATAGCAAATTAGCCAGCTGTTGGTTTACTTTCAGCTACATTGGTACAAATTAGAGCTTTGGTAGAAACAAAGATGAATAGGATGTGGAAATTTTGTCTTGTAAGTTATAAGAGGTGGGAACACCACTAAAGAAGTGTCCAGTACTACAGATTTCTGTGATCCAGTGGTCCTGATTCCAGTGCCTGAGTTCACTGTTCAGTTTAACCTGACTGGCTGCAACCTGCATAAGGGAGTGAAGATCTGTCTACTCATGTGCCTGCAGAGATGGAGTTGTTTCTTGAGACCCTCAAGTAAAAGAGTAAAACTGAGGCATAACATCATTAGTAGTGGCATGGGATCTGCATGATGACTTCCAGATGAAGCTTTGCATAGTTGAGTTGCTGTAGGTTAACAAATGTGCAGCTCTTTGTACCCTTCCCCTTCAGAAACTCTTAATAGGTAAAGTACAGCAGTACCACCAGGACAGAAAAGTACAGGAGGTGGGGGACAGGTCCCCTGCTTATAGTACTGACTTCCTTTTTTTAAAGTATGAGGGTGCTGAAACAAGACTTAACAAGACAAATTAATAATGTCTAGTAAAGATAGTAGGGGAAGCTTGCTGTCAGGCAGGGTTGTGATTTGCTAAAAGAAGCAGGAGGCTTATTCTGGTAGAACAGAAATGTGACCTTTCTGAATGGGTTAATGTGAGCAAATCACTCAGTATCAGACAAGATCCTTGTATTGAAACCTAGAGGGGAGATGTGCAGATGCATCTTGTCTTTGCCACTGTAAAAAATTGTGGAAAATCAGAAGTGCTGGTTGGATGCTGACTTGAGACAAGAGACAGATCTCTAGCCAGAGCAGTGGAATCATGAGCAAAGACTTGAATCAGTGAATGAAATCAGGCTGACCCATCAGTGCTACAGGAGCATTGCTGGAGCTGTTATTATCCTAATAATAGTCCTTTCTCTCTGGGAATTTCAGTTTGCTTCTTGTACTTTTCTTCTTTACTACCAATATTAATTTCTCTGATGAAACAAGAATCTTGAGTCCTTGAACTTTACTATGTAATTGATGTGACTGCATGTCCTTATAATAATATGAATCACTGTTTCCAGACTACCAACAGCTACTGGCTGTCAGCTTGATTGGTAGATATTAGCTAAGATCTTTATAATAGGTTTTTCATATGTTTTCTGCAAGTACTGCATAATTTAGAGCAGGTAGTTGTAAGAATCAAGAAATACGAAACAAAATAGGTAATTGGGTTTGGCAGCTGGTGCAAGATAAAGAGAAAATTAAGGTTATGGTGTTAAATTTGGATCTGAATTCTGACAAGTTTTAAATTTTAAAGTTTTTTTTTTTAAGTTTTAAATTTTAATCTGTATTTTTTTTCCTTTTTGTATCTGTTTTGGACTTAAATCATTAAAGAATTATTATAAATAGTAATTAAATTTTAAAAAATTTTCAGGTGCAGATTCTGGACAAATATCAGAAGAAACATGGAATTTTCTTCAGTCAATCTATGGTGGAGGTCCAGAGATTATACTCAGACCACCTGTTCCTCCAGTAGAACCTGATATGTTGCAAACAGAAGAGAAGATTGAATTAGAAACTCATGGTCTGTAGCTACTGAGAAAAGGATGAACTTGTAAGGAATCCAGCTTCCTTACAAAATGCCCAAAACACATTCCTAAAAGTTTTATTCTCTTATGTCTGTTGGAGGCACAGCTCACTGGGCATTACATTAACTACAGAATAGTAAGTTGAAATATGTATTGCAATTTGTTTAAGTAGCGGCTGTTTCTCTGTTTTGGAAGGCATGTGGTTTGTACATTTTGGAATGTTTGGTCAGTGGGAAAAATGTAATTTCTGAATTTTTTGCTAAGAGTCAAAATCCTATTATATCCTTAGACTTGAAAAACAGGGACAAATTTTAGAGATGTTCAGTAACCTTCTGATTCCTGATTGGGCTCTGATATCTACAAATGTTTGTCTATCTTAATTGTACAGTCTTGACAAGCCTAGGTATGTGAGGAGTGTATTTTAAATGGACTGTAATCAAAGATAAAGGATTTTCATTTCCTAAATGCTCAGGAAAAAATTCTCTTTGCACTGTAAGTATATGAAATGAGTAGTATATAACATCCAAATACTTATTGTATTTGAGTGGCTCAAACGTTAGGGTAGACTGAATAATGTTTTAGTCAGCAAATGTCATAACTTATTAATACTAAATTTTACATCTTATTATAGTCTTCTGTAACTCTATAAACCTGGCTAGTGTCTTTAATAGTATATGTGGCAAAAAGATTTAGTCTTCTCTAGGGTAATATTTGAGAGCATGAAGTGTGAAATGTAAAATTATTATGGACATGAGTGATATAAATTTCAGAAAATTAAATTGTCTGGTCTCTTGAATTACATTCATAAGCATTTATATTTGAAGGATTTTATTGTATTGTTAAAAATTTTCATTGGCATGATGACCTTTAATGTCAGAAGCTGGATAAAATGTATATATTGCAAAACTTTATTGAATGATTCATATTGGAATGCAGAATGACACTTGCTCGTGTTTTTGCCTGATATTGTTTCCAAATAAGCAGCATTATTCAAGACTGGATCAATAAAAACAAAACAAAATTAACTGCGGAATAGGCGGGGGAAGCTTTCCTAAATGTTTTTCATTTATTATATAAATACAAAATCTTTGGAAGTAATGCTGAAGTAAAACTGCTCTCACACCCATACAGTTATATTTTTTGACTATTATAAGTTTAGACAATGATGTTGACAGTTCTAGCTCCAAAGTAAGAAAATGCTGACATAACAGTCCTCTGAATAATTTTAAATGTAGTTTAAAAACATATTGGTTTGTAGGACTTCATGCTATTCTAGTTAAAAAGCTATAATAGCCCTAGAGAAAATGTCCTCTAACCATAAGTATTTGTAAATGTGTTATTATATTAATAGATAAAAAAATGTGAAACTAATACTGCATTACCTCTGTAATGCATCAAATACTGATTTGTCTGACTGATTGAGGTAAAGTTAACTTGCTTATGAACATTGTATGTAGTAACTTGCTGATGTTGGCGTGTGAACTACTGTCTGATTTAAAGTCTATTTAAAGTTTTTTTTTTCTTTTTTTCGGGGCCAAGGTTTTCCAGTTTTCTTTGATTTAAGGTTCTTTAACATACTAAAGCTAAAGAACAATGAATTGAAGAATTTTTCCTATACAACGTTCTCAACTGGAAACTTAGGAAGTATTTCCTTGTTCCTGTTAAAGCACAGTACAGTGATCAAATTTACAAATTTATTCAATGTTTTTGTTAATAGTCTGGATGGTAGAATAGCCTGGCCCTGTAAAATTTGCAGGGGAAAAAAGGATTGAGTGTTAGGGGCTTGTCAGGGAATGAAGCAGTTCTGTGCTGAGTATTCTGAGTATTACACCAGATCAGACTAAGTGAAAACCCAGTGATACCAAAACAAAACCTGTTCTGGGTAAGAGTAACAAAAGCATCAGATGTGAGGCACAGGAGGTGATTATTCTGCTCTACTTGGTGCTGTGCTAGTTGTGAGATCTCATCTTACTGTTCCCAGTTTTGAATGCTATATGATGATAAATACAAATTGAGGTTATTTTAGGGAAAAGCAAGAAGACTTGAGTGTTGAAAAGAACTCATTTTCTCCCTTAAAAGAATGCTGAAAATGCAAGACTTCGAATGTGTAAATAATTGCTGGATAATACTGAACAATTTTTTTCTGAGATAAGCAAAGATATTTGCCTCAGCTTTAGCAATGGGGACTTGTGCTGGGTTTAGGAAGCTTATTTCAGAAATCTAGAAGTCTTCTAGTCAGTCTTTCCTACTGGGTGTCTGGGAGTCCATAGTCAAACATAATCTGTGATGCACACAGATCAGTAAGGAGGCACTTCATGGCAGCAGAGTTTGAAATGCTTTTGTCACTGTGGAAAAAGGCATTTTCACACTGGAACTCTTTGTCATACATAGAAAAAACCAAACCCGTGAGTTTGCAGAGATAAATAGATATGTTTTAAGGCAGTTCCAAAGGGATGACTGTCTTCCTTTTAGCCCTTTGAGAGCTCTGCAAGGGATATTATGTCACAGAAATGGAAGTAGTCTTTTAAAGGAAGGTAGTGTGGGAGAGCTGCAGATGGAAGGCTTGTGTATGCTGGAGGAAAGGCAATAGTTCAGAGAACAGGTAAAGGACAGGCCTTTACTGGGAGAAGCTGTCATGATTTGTAGCAAAGAAAGAATGCATCTCAGGAAGGGCCTGTGGAAATTTTTTCCATAAGCCTTTCACCAGACTATTTGGATTCTTTGTTCGTTTGTTTCCAGTTGAGGAAACACAGCAGTGTGTTTGGGTGCCAGAGAAACTGTCACTTCAAGAAGGGAAAAATCCAGTGGACTCCTTGTTGTAGGCCTGGAAATCTAGATATGAGCTGTTAAAAGCCTGCAGCTCAGTCTGGTAACTTTAATCCTCACTTCTGGGGAAAATGGTATAGTGGGTGTCAGCTCAAAGCTTGATTTCTCTAAATTTCTGAAGGGTTTTTGCAAGCAATATAACTAATTGTTCATCTGAACACCCAACATCGAAGAGACTGCTTCAAATATTATGTAATGTAGCTGAACAGTATAATTGGAGGAAAAAAGAATAGCAGAAGGGCTGCTGAGTTACTCAGTAGTAAAATAAGGCAGTTTTGTAATGTGTTTCGAAGGTGAGAGCTAAATAGTCTGGCTACTCAGTGATTTAAACTGGGGAGTCCAGAAAGCTCTTTCTGCATGTGTCATCCAAGTTGGTCCTGTGTATAGGGATACATATATACTTATGTATATTATGTATAGTCATATAATTATATTAGATTATACATACATATTTCTATACATACACATATATTTTATGTATGTATATAAAAATGCACATAATCTACTTCTCCAGTATCTTAATTGAACTATGACTAGAGGCACTACAATAATTATTTTGGGGTTTATGCTGGAGTAGTATGCTGGACTTAAGGTAGCTACATTTGATAAAAGTTGTTTGTTTAAATAGGCAAATGACACTCAGTTTACTGCTGTAATGGGTATCAGCCTTCTCATCAGTAATGGCCTCTTTCAAGATCAGATAAGAAAGCATAAAGTGTTAGAAATCTGTGTTTGGCTGTATTATAATGAGGATGAAGAGGTTTCCATTTGTGAAACAAAAGTTCAATGTGCCCACAGTTCATTAGTTCTGAAATTTTCTTACGAAATCTAATGTAATTTGATGTGCTATGCTAATGCATTATTTAAGAATTCTCCTTCTCAGATTCAGAACTTACATAGTGACTAGGTTTTTCCAGACTATATATCCTACTTCTCCTAAAAGCAGAAGGCATTTATTTGTAATGATACTGCTAACATTTGACCTTTTTTGGGGGTATCCTGTTATTCATAATATAATTTCATTTGGAAAAGCAAGCCTGGGATTTGTAAATTTTACTGAAAAACTTAGATATTATCTGCTTAAAGGGACAAAGTGCTTTCTTCATATTTGCCGTACAACTATTTTATACTGAACTAAGAAAAAATCCTGTTTCATTTAATCCTTCTGAATTCCCTGTATACATCTGGCTTAGTGCAGTCTAAGCAGTTTTCTCACTGAAAACCTTTCAGTCTTCATTTTGCCCAGGAAATGAGTAAAACAACTAGGCTTTCTCATTCTTCCTAACAGATGGCTTTTCTGGCTTCCCTCTATCCTTAAGCCATCCAGAGCTGACAGTTAATAGCAGGAAGCAAAATAAGACTTCTGTGTTTCTGAAGTGTTATGAAGATAGACAAATCACTTTCAGTGTTAACTCACAGAAATTAATCCAGTTACAAACAAACTTGGTTTATATTAGCCTTCAAAACCTTAGAAGATTAGAAAATAGCCTTGTAAAATGCTTGGTAAAATTTTAAAGTGCTATTTTCACTAACAGTGAAAACTGTAACTTGTTTTCTTAAATATGTTCTATTATGTATATATATATATATCTGTTTAAAATATATGACTTGTTTTAGGTTAAACTTTAGGCTAGCTTTAAGCTGTCCAACAAGAGGACAAGTCTGCTTCTCTATAGAAACCAGTGAACACTGCCACACAGTAAGATGAAATATGCTTATAATACATCTAATGTTACACGTTTGCTTACAGTCACAGAGTCATGGTTTTCACAGAAAGCTGAAATTATTTATTCTATCTCAAAACTTTTCTCTCTTCTAAAAGTGTGTCAGCTCAGACGCGCAGCTGGAAAAAGAAGGTCCATTTGTGAGGAACAGATCACTGAAGTGTCCAGTAGGTTTTCTGTACCTGGACTGATAGTGGTACAGCATGCAAACTCACTTGATGGCAACTTTCCACATAGGTTGTACATGGGTGTGTGTGGGCTTAAAAAATGCAGTAGGAACTTGGTTACAAATGGGACGTTTATAAGATGAATAAGCAAGTAAATTCATTTTCTATTCTGAAGTTCAAGACTGAATTAACTAAAATTTCAATACTGATTGTTGAATGGACATGTGAAAATACAGCTGACACTTGACTTGCTGATTTATGTGCAAGTATAAAATGAACCATCAGTAAAAAACTAAAGGCATAATAGGAATACACTGGTTCTTTGTGCACTTTTGATATTCCTTTATGCAATGCTAGTGAATCTTAAAGCACTTTTCTTCCTAGTCATTGGGAGCATGGGAGGTACAAAAATAAAACAGTCATCATCCACAAAATATTTTCATAATACAAATCCAGTTGAGAAGATTTCATTTCCAGATATGTTCCTCATTCCTCACTTGGAACTCACAAACAATTTATTATACATAAAAAATTTTACTAAGATCTGTTTTTGGAAAAACTTAGCACATGAGAAAGTACATCTAAAAGTACTTTGTTGAGAAGAATAAAGAGGGCAGGAGAGAGGAGGCATTTGATTCATAGGCGTAGGAAAAAGCTTAGAATAAATTGTCAGCTGCCAAAAAAGAAAAATAGCAATTTTTGTTTCATATGTCACAGGACACTGCCAAGAGCTTTTCACGTTCATTGTTCATTAATAGTTTTGCTCAGAAATGAATGTTTTTCTAGGTGACTATTTTTTTCTGTCTAGTGTGTTTAATGTTAAATATGCTAAACATGTTAAACATTATAAAACAAGATGTCCTGGTTTCCATGGGGATACACTGCTTTTCCCCCACCACCACTTCCCCTGGGTGTCTGTTAAAATGCCAAACCCAAATGAACATGCAGCACTTGCTCACACTGTGAATGCATGTTTGTTTCCACCACTGCACACACTGTCTCTTTAGTACCCAGAAGTAAGGTTACTCTGAGATTTGCAGTTACAACAAAAGAAATGCACTCATGCATGCCAAAGTGCTAATGAAATGGCAGCTATTAATTCACTTATTTTCAATTAAGTGTTTCATGTAGTACCAAGGTTTACAATTTAACTGTAGAAACTAGAAATAAAACATGTTTTAGCTATGAACTCTTGGAGTGACCTGTCTTCTGAATAATTCTTAGTAAGGGAAATATGCTCTTTTACCTCATTTGCTTGTAGTATAATTAATTTGCTGTCCAGCCAGGCAGGGTAGTGGAGATAATCTGTCTTTTGAACTTGATCAGTAGGAATCTGAACTTCATATGTGACCTTGCCTTTGCACACTCAAGTGCAGGTCTGGTCTTCCTAGGCTCTTTCTGTAGATGTTGAAAAAGATAGAGGTAATAGAGGCAGTTTCTGGGCTTCTGCTCTGCTTTTAAGTTAAATCTGAAAAGCGTCTACTGTCATTCTGGATTTGAGCCCTGAACAGGAATCTGTTCTTAAGCTGTCAGTGGTGCTGGTGTTCACGCCTATGTGATGGCAATTTGTCTGAAATTTTATTAAATTTTTCATATCCTGTATGAGAGGGCTCTAATCGTAAGCCAGGCTTTTTCTTGAAAAGCTTTTCTGTTTGGAAAAAATGTGCCTAAAGGCTAGGCAGAAGTGGGCCAGGTATTTTTATTTATTTATTTAATTTAGACACCTACATCTTAAAACATAATTTATACTTTTCTGGTTTACATTGAACATTTTATGTGCTGTTCAGTTTTGAGTAACAATAGAGCCCTTTATTGTGGTGACCTGAAGGAATATGCAAGGTAGTCAAAAGAGTAACAGGCATATTCTGTGACCTGATGCACCTTCATGTAGGTTATACATAATTCAAAATATTAATGCAGAGCCACTAATACCCGAGAGCGCTCCAAACGTGTAACAAAGGGATGTTTCTCAAGGAGAGAGGAAAGATAAAAGGGGCTGTTTGGACAGGAGTTGATAACATCTGTAAGGGCTAAAGCTCCCTGAGGAAGATGACTCACTCTTACAGTCTGTGCTGATTGGGAACACTCCAGGAAGGTAAATGGAGGTAATGTGGGCTTGGGGTTTTAGTAGCCTTAGGCAAAACCCCTGTGCCCATAGTGTCCAGCTCACCCTCTCATCCTGCTGAGGCAAAACCTCCCTGATTCACGTAGGTGAAATGTCCCAGAACCTGTAATTCTCTGGATTGTTTTCTTGAAGCCTGACTTAAATTTCCTACTCTAGAATAATAACATACTCGAAGAAACTGCAATAAAGCAAATTTTTTAAAATGCAGTTGGTTGAAATGGGTAGCAGTATTTCCATTTTGAAATATAAAACCCCACTTTTGAGCTGTAAAAACTAAGAAGTATAATACATTCTGAAAATCAAAGATCTTCCTCTTGGTATGCAGCTTTTATGTTTAATGAGTTCCACTGTGGTTTTTTTTTTATAATATACTACAATCTAGCTATCATTTCATACTGACCTGACTTCAAAGCCTCTACTGAAATTAGAAAAAGCCATTTAAATGGGAATACCTCATATGTGAGGAGTGTTTATACACTCCTGTGGTACTGAATACAGTCTTAATTAATTGAATTATTAAAAATAAATATCAGATTACTTCACTGCAGCTTCTTAGACCAATTTGGATTAGATTATCCCTACCTTAAATATATTTTAATTATTGCAGAAAATGCAAATAATAACTTTGAAAATTCATTTCACTTTTGTGATTGATAGCTTGCGTTTTCAACATGGAATATGACTAATTTCAGTAACTAAAAAGTCAATCTGCAATAATCTCTGTGGGTTGTAAGACTCCTGAATTGTCTGATGCACTTACCTTTTATCAGTGACTGGAGATCGTTCTCTTGAATGAAGAGCTAAAACTTATTTCTCCCTACCTTGTTCCTACAAAAAAAACAATTAAAAGAAAAAAAAAGGCATAAAACCCAGGCATTCTAAACTTATGGCTGAAGTGGATTTTAGTAGATACTAGACCAGATGACTCCATATAATTGTGTGAAATTTACTACTATTACATTTTTTTAAATTATTTGTTTAGTAATATTTTAATACTATTTTTGACATGCTGACTTCCATACAACTATAAAGTCTTTGTCCAAGTAGTATTCGAAGTAGTAGAAATATTATTAAAAGCATGCATTTTGTTATTATGGCACTAAATTGGTAGTATTGTTAAATTTAATGAAAATTGTGCCAAAAGGCCAGAACAGTCTTGTGTAAACTGGCTACTGAAACCACACCTAAATGCATCAGTAGAGCATGTCTTCAGGCAGAATAGTTCTTAAAGGTTAGACACAAACCAGAATTGTTTCTCTAAAGGATTTTGCTTCAGGTAAAACTAGTGAAAACATTTCACTGAGGGCAATCTAGCCTTTCTCATATTTATTCTTTATATATGGTAGCATTAATGGAAAAAAAAATTAGAATGTAGGGGTCTCCAGGGAATAGAGCAGGCAGAACTGAGCAAAACAGGGGACCTGTAACAATAATGAAGTGATTGTGTAAGGATGTGTAATGTATCCAAGCAGAAAATGGTTTTAACATTGTTTTTTTGTTTGTCTCAACAAAAACTATCCTTTTATAACTTTATCTTTTGTAACTATCTGCAAGAATGCAAATACTTTTTCTTCTGTTTCCTCAAAGTGCCACCTTTAAAGTGCCTACAGACGAAATTATTGAGGTGGTAAAGTAATCAATGCAGAAGTATCTAACTGTTGTGCTGAGCCAACTCTCATCCAATCCAGGGTGATTTATTAGGTTTGGGCCAGGGAAGTTGACCCAAAAGAACTTAATCTGGCTTTAGGAAAATTCTCACTGTCCAAGGCTTAGCTGCACCTGAGTGATTGCACACACGCAGTCAGTCCAGTGTGGTTTCCCATGAGTCAGCTCTCGTAAGCCTCTGGAGCTGAACTCAGCCTAATCTCCCTTGTCCTGCTTGCCCTCTCGAAGAGCCAGTGTAGATCCAGACCTGTAGCCAAGGATATGAGCCCAGTTTAACCAGGGCTGGGGCAGGAACCAGTAAGAGCTTGTTAATGCTGTTTGGAGGGCATGGTGGAAAGAGAGCAGAGCAGCTGTCACAACTAACCTATATGTCCTTAGGATCAGCTTCTCAATTGTGCTGAGTTCTAATGAGTGAGCTTTGTTAATCTTTCATCAGGAAAAAAAGTCACATATTATTTGCTCTAATAATAGGAGAAGCAATTAAGCAATTTCATGGATTGAGATAGGTGGGAACAGGGATGTTGCTGCTGAAAGCAGGAGCTATGTCACAGCTTCATCAAAGCTGGAACTTGTAGTGTTGGCAGTTGTCCATGCACAAACATGAGCTGAAGTATCCCACAAACATGGACGGATGTCTGCTCATGTAGAAAATACTGCTTTGGGAGGGGTCTGATCTACTAATTTTTAGCTTGTCCCATTGTAACTTGCTGAAAAGTTGTCATTTAACAGCATTATCCCCTGATCAGAACAGGGGGTGGTTTTGTTGTGGTTTGGGTTTTGTGGTTGTTTTGGGTTTTTTGTTGTTTTTTTTTTTTTCCCCATTGCTAACATTGATGAAGCCTGAGAAAATATTGCCTTATAAATGAGTAATATGTAAGGCTGCCCATAATAAATACAACTACCAGTTACTGGTATGAGACAGATGCTGTAGTGCAGAGGAAACTGCAGCCACAAGAACTAGAGATGTGAGATAGTTTGGGTAGAGTATATGAGGAACAAGGGACACCAGATGGAAGTGAAAACGCATTGGAAAAAGCAGTGTGGTGCTACCAAGCAGGAGTATCTTCTTTTACACTTAGAAATTATTTCAAAGCTGCTATAGGGTACTGCAGGGAAGGGGCTGCAGGATAGCACGAATGGGTGAAAAAGATTTAGAACTGTGGGGACATCAGAGTAGAAGCAGAGCCTCAGGCAGCTTCAAACAAAGCAGGTTTCTCCAGGTTTTAATGTAAATTCTCTTGGGTGGAGGTGTTAGTGAACGTGATCTCAGGCATTACTACACATAGGCTGCTTTCTCTTTTTTGCATATTGTTAATTTTCCTCTGGAAGGTTAACAGAGCCAAACTTCTCAGTAGGTACACAATGGCTGGATTAAATCCAGGGAAAAGCAGGGAGCATGCAGAGGTGGGGCAAGAGCCTGAGGAGTATCCCTTTCATTAGCAGGAACCATGACCTCAAACATAACACCATTAACAGTTGCTCTTTGTTAACCTTCCATCACTAGGCATCAATGCTTCTTAGGTAAGATGGCAGAACCTAATATTTAAATCCTGCTCTGTGAATTCAAGGCAAATCCTGGTAGGGTGTGGTTACAGTATAGTCAGACTGGTTTAATCCTATTGCCAAAAAGTTACTGCTGCCAAAGGATTGCCGTGTTCCTCGCCTCTACCGGCAGCACTCCCTCCCCCATCTCGCATGCTGGCTCTCATCAGCCCCATGGTGAGCCAATGCAGTTTAATTTCTACATGAGAACGAACACACCAGAAACAGGAACAGCTTCTTGGTGGTTTAGGAAATCCAGCTGGTTTACTGTGTGTGTAGATGAGGAGCCGAGTGGGCAGTAGGAAAGACTGTGGGGCAGGGATGGGGGCAGTGCTGCCTCCCGTGTCAGCAGCCCCTGGATTCGGTCGCGTCTGTTGCTCAACTGCATCTTTGCAGTGCCTTGGGAATCTGAAAAGAAACCCCACCATCAAAACACCCAATCGATTTTGCTCAGAAGCAGCTGAGCAGAACCCTCAGTTCTCCTGTGAAAGCACTAACGCTTGTCTGCAATGCAATAATATCCTCAGCCATTGCAGCTGTTCAGCTAAGTGAGCATATTTCTAAATGGATTGCAAGGCACAGCGCTTTAGTGCACACAGGTGCTCCTGCAGTGATGAGAACACCGCTCTTGCTTGGGCACACACAGAACAGGGCTGCAGGAGAGCAGTGGCACACAATCAAGAGAAAATTTCCCCCTCTCTCTCTCTTGTGGGACTTCTGTTCTTTTGAATTTGATCACAGAAGACTTCCAAGTCAGCAAGATGTAAGGAAAAGTGAGAACTGCTTGGGAGAGTGGAAAAGCTGCTGAGGTTTTTCTGCAGACTCTGCAGAAGGAATGTCTGTATGACTAGACTTGCAATTTGTGTAATTAGGATTTTATTAAATGTGCTTTTGTTACAAAAATATCGATTACTTGAATTATGATACAGTCACTACTTCTAAAAGCAACTGAAAATATTCTTCAGCACTTAGCTCTGTCACAGAGCTTTTAGAGTTTTACTCTTTTATTTTTGGAGTTTTACCTAGGGATTTTCCAGCAATCTGGACATGTTCATTGCTATTAAGAGAAAGGTTTTTTGAGTTTCCTTAGCATTTAACAGAAAATGTGAGTCTCTGTGTTTCTTGTCTACACAAAACTCCTCCAAATGCATTACAACTGTTTCAGGAAAAAAACAATGAGAAGTTCAAGAATAGTCAGAGACAGTAATTTTGTTGTCTCTGTAGGAGTAGAGGTAAATGATGTATTAGAGCAGACTGCGGGTGGTAGGTAGTAGTAACTCTTGGTGATCGCACACCAAGAGTGAGCTGAAAACCAGGCAACGCCACAGTAAGAAATTTGAAAGCGCGATCAATTAATTTTTAGTCATAATCCAGGGGGCTGGAGTACCCCACGGAGCCTGTTCTTGCGGCACCGCTTGAGCTGAGTCGGGAGACAGCGCTGGAAATTGCTCAGGAGCTGCGAACCGAACAGCCCCGCTGTAGGGGGCACGAAAGTGGCAAGTGGGGGCAGGAGCCCCGCAGGCAGCAGAGCGCTGCCCCCGAGCCGCGCTCCCCGTCCGCTTCCGCACAGCGGCCCCGGAGCGTTCCCGCGCCGCCGGCGCTGCCGCTGCTGCCGCCCGCGCAGGCCGAGCCGCCCCCGGCCCTCAGCGCGCCCCGCCAGACACCTGCCCGGCCGCGCTGCGCTCCCGCGCCGCCGCCGCGCTCCGCCGGCAGGGGGAGCTGCAGGGAGCGGGTCCCGCCGCAGCGCGGGGGGGAGGGGAAGGAAGCGGAAGGAGCCGCCGCCGCGCTGAGGGGAGCAGGCGCTGTGCGGAGCCGCCGCCTGGTGCGGGCGGCACGGAGGGAGCGAGCGGCGCGCGGGGCTAGGCGGCCCGGCCGTGCCGAGGAGCGGACGCCAGGTGAGGGCCCGGCCCGGTTCCGGGGGAAGGGGCGGGGGGGAGCCCGGGCGGTGCCGAGTTCGGAACCCGCGCGGGGAGGGGGAAGGAGGAGGAGGGAGCGAGCGGGGGAAGCCCCCACGTGACCAGCGCGTGCGGGAGGAGGTAGCGGCTCGCGCGCCCCGTTCGAATCAGCTGGCCCGCGGTGGCGCCTCCTGCGCGTGCGCGGCGGCCCCGCCTCTCCCCGGCTTTACGTGTGCGCGCGCCCGGCGCGGCGAGCCCGGGGCACGTGCGCGGCGCCGCGGCCGCCATGTTGCGTCTGAGCCACGCGCGGGCACTGTGCGCGCGCGCGGGCCGGGCGGCGGGAGGCGGGGGCAGGGGGCGGGCGGGGAAGGAAGGCGGGAAGTCTCGCGAGGTCGCGCGGCCCCCGCGGGAGCGGGCCGGGTGCGGGATGGCGGCGGCGCTGGGCGCGCTGGGTAATGGTACCGGGCCGGGGGCGGGACCGGGACCCGCCGCCCCTCCCGCCGGGGAACGGGCGCTCGGGAGCGGGCGGGGCGCGCGCGCCTCGGGGAGCGCCACTGGCTCCGCGCCGCCGCCTCCTCCCCCCGCCCCGGCCCTGCGCCGCCTCACCTCACATCACCCCGTGCCTGCCCCGCGGCCGCCCCCCCCCGCCTCTTCCCTCCCTCGCTTCGGGCTCTCCCCGTCCCGCCGCTTCCCCCGCGCCGCTCCGCCCCCGTCCGCGCTCCCGGGGCCCGCCAGGCGCGGCTGCCGCGCAGAGCCCCTTGGGTTGCCCCCCTGTGCCACCCCGCACCGGGTGTCCCGAGTTCCCAGCGCTGCCCCGGCCGGGCGCCGCTCGTGTTTGCCGGCCCGTGTTCACTCCCGCAGCTCCCGGGCCCTTCCTGCGGCCGCGGGCCCCCCGAGCCCCGGCGCTGTCCCGCGGGCTCGGCCTGCCGTGCACCCCCGGCCCGGGCTGCTGCCTCCTCTCAGCCGCGTTTGTGCTGTGCAGCCCGAGCAGCGCCTGCCCCGCTGGGACAGGGGCGCTGATGGTTCGGGATGCGGGGTCCACAAGAGAGCTGTTTAACATCCCAAGTCTGCTCTCGATGGAGGCTATCATACATGGTCCCGTCATATCGCAAACTTGGAATGTACAGTTCTGTTTTCTCTCGTGTTTAGAAAAATTATTCCAGTCGTATCCAAGTGTCCCAGCTCAGCAATATTCTCTTTGTCTCCTAATCCTGGTCTCTTTTAAGGGAGAGCATATGGGTCTTCTTCCTGGTGGTGTTTTGTATTCTGTCCTTGTTATTATCCAGTAACATTGGCAGGTTTTGTAGTCTTGGAGTATTTTTATTAATCTGGTTCTAGGCTAACACATAACAGAGACTAAATTTTTATAGAAGAATGTGTTCTTGAGGCTTTGACATTCCAAATTTTATTTTGTAAACATCTTTCCAGATATTATTTAAAAAGTCCTAGTAATTCTTCTATGGTTGTACATATATTTGCGTTTTCCATTGATATTGTCATTATGCTGTACCAATCACTACGTAGTGATTATTTACTGAGGCATTTAAGTTGAGCTCTGCATGTACCCTGTATTTTATGTAAAATACTGGCTTGTGCAGCCTTTTAAGAGCATGCTTTTCGGGTGTATTTCTAACCTGTGGTTAGATACCAGCTTCCCATCCTAGCTCCTCCAAGGACTGGTCATCTGGTAGGGACCTGTAGGTTTGGGATTAGGAAAATGTGTAAACAAGTGTAGCTTTTCAGAAAAGAAGTTGACAAGGTACTGCTGTGGTTTGTTTTCAAGCATCTGTTAATCTTACTGTACTGTCTTTTGGATTAATAGTAGTAATATTTGCTTAATCAGAAGTGGAAAAAAAGTGTGAGGGAAAAAAACCATGATGTGTTCTAAACAGCAGGGGAGAAAAATTAATCTCTTTAACAAGTATGTGGGAAAATGTTCAAAACAATAACTACCAGGTGAAAATTGTCACTCAACTGGAGAAACTTCCTATTACCTCAGAAGGGCTTAGCAGTTGAGTCAGTTTGACATGTGACTTCTAACAAGTCATTAAGAACTTAACTTTAGTTTCAGGCTTTTTCCAGCACTGTCATGTTTATTCTATAAAAAAAAATTGTATGCCTGGAATTTACAGGCTTGAATTTAAAGGTTTTTTGTGAGGGAGTGTTACACAGTGCAACCATGTGTGTCAGTAAGGAGCAGCAGTGAATGACCTTACACTGAAATACTGCTGATAGTTTATGTTTCTGGTTGTTTAGTCTATCATAAGTAGTTGTTGCAATTCTCAGTGGTACCACTGTTAAGTGGAATGATTTTTCCTTTGCCTTGCATACTCCAAGTGTATAATTAGTAAGTGAGAGGCTATTTTAAATAGCTTAGTTATTGAGGTATTTAGTGATGAAGCTGAATCATATGTCTTGTCTCATCATTTTTAACATTTCTGGAAAAAGAGAAATAGCAAATAGGATTCTTTGGCTCAGTGTTATTATGGATTTAACGTGCCAAATTAACTAGATCTTTATTTCACAGAATTTGGGAATGTGTCCTAATAAGGGCTTTTGTTCTACAGTTGAACAGCATGTGACTGCTGTGATGTTTATCAGTGTTTCTAACATACTTGTGTAGCGAGATTACATAGTGAGATATGCTGTCCAGAGTCTCTTACAGAATGAAGGCTTTACACTCCCAGTATTTCCAGGAGACTTAAAATTCTTGTGGGGTTTTGTTGGTTGGTTGGGTTTTTTGGTCCATTTGTGTGTATCTGGTTCTTCCAGATCATTTTAGGTACTTAGGCTGACTTCTGGTCAATAATAGTTACCTGGTTGATACAAAGTGGAAAGACTTGTACTCTGCTCTTTTACCATAAGGGAAATAAGATGTGTGTTTCTTAATGTTCCTACAAGTACTGGGGAAGCTGGAACAGAAGTCTTTGCAGTCTGCCCTGCTTCCAGTTGTGCTTTTTTCTTGTTTGCTTGGTTTTGGCGGATTTTTTTCTTTTTTTTAAATTACCTTTCCCATTTTCAAACCCCTCTTTAAGATCTCTAGGGCTAGTCTATTGAAGTTTGCCTTGTTTTGGTTTTCCCAAAATCTTTGCATTGTGGGAACTGATGATACAGGTCTCTCTGGTCCTAAGGACCCAGATTTGCAAGAGAGAATTATTCATCAAGTATTTGGCACTTGCATCTGTATAAATATATATTGTACTCACTGTTCTAGAAATGTAGTACTGTAGGACCTATTGTTCCCAACTCTCAGGTTGATTTAAAACTACTTGGATTATTCCAGACAGATATTTGTAGACCTTGTCCTTAAAAACCTTGAAGAAAAAAAATTCTGCCACTTCTGTAGGTGGAAGTGAAGTTGCAGAAATTGAGAAACTTTCTCACTTCTGTAGTGAGGTGGGGTGGTTTTTTTGTTTTTGGTTTTTTTTAGTTTCCAAATTAAGTGTTCTTTGCTGGAAGTCAAGCTGCTGCTGATAAGAATTTGCTCCTGGTAAACTTTTAACACCTAAGGGTGTATTGTTCCAGTTTTAAGAACACTGCAAATATGGTTTGTGGTTGAAATACTGCTGTAGTTGTAGCAGAACCATCATGGTAGTTCCCGTTTTCTAAGAACCTTCCTTCTGTTTCAGTAACTCTAAAAGACACTTCAGAGATGTGGAGCTGAACATTAAACGGTGTGTTCTTATTGGACACTTGTGTTTCAAACAAAAAGATCTTTAAAAAGATTCCCTTTTGGAGTGCAGCTTTGTAATCAAAATACTTGGGGTTTGTAGCGTAGTAGGTTGATAATTCATGAGGTGTGTTCAAAATTGGAGTATTTGTTAACAGTTTACATTTAATTGCTTTCCCTTATACAGGCAATTGGTTGTATCTTCCATCCAAGATCTTAGTAGCTTAACTTACACTAACTGCTCTTTAAAGTTACTTCAGTGTTTTGATGCTTATAATGAATTCAGTTAAACATAAAAATACATAAAGCTCAGTAAGTCCACTCCTGTGCCCTTTGGAAGCGTAGTGGGATCATTCCCTCTGATGGCAGAGTTCCTCCTTGTGTTGCTCGCTTCAGCAGCCCCATCACCCACCCTGTGGTTAAAGTTTTGCCTGATACTGAATTTCAGTGGTTTTGCTTTGCATACAGCTGACTGCTTTGTCTCTTGTTATTTCTGAAGAGTTGATTCTCCTTGTAGCAGTGTTCTAGTTTGCTCTGAGCTGCTCTCCAGTTTTTCTAGTCTTCTGAACCTCATCACAGGACATAGGAATATTAATGTTGGCAAGACAGACAGTTTGTTTGTCCAAGATTTTAAATATGTTTTTAGTAGTTTGGATTTAAATACAGTATCTAAACACAAATATTTGTTTTGATTGAGGATGCACACATGCTGACAAAAGTATCAGTAAGAAATGTAAAAGCTCATCTTTATATGTTAGTAGTAGAGAAGAGGGATTTTAATAATCTGTCGTGAGAAGTAGCTGATTTTTTTTTTGCCTAAAAAGGATGATTGTAACTTTGTTTAAAATATTTGAGTTAAAAAATTTGAAAGTTACAGAGGAAAGAAGTGTTCCTGAGAGTTTACCTGTTGGTACATAAATTATAACATCCTGCTTTTTGTTACGTATTAATTTTATTAGCATATATACATGTACATGAGAGCTGAATTTTTCAGAGCTAGTGGTGCAAGTTTTTTTGTGTGAATTGAAGTGTTTCTGTAGCATCTCTAGTTTAGGAAGCAAAAACAGGGAGATAGCCCATATTGCAAATTGGAGGAGCTATGCAACTGGGTTACTGTGCCACACAGAAATGAATTAAAGAGGGTGGAGATAACTACTGCCTGTGCAGTGGTGTTGAAGGTAAGAATGTTATCTCCACAGCCAAGGAATCGAGAAACACCAAAGACAGAAACTGTCAGAGAAGTTTTGCGTGCTGCTTAATTACTTATGAAATAAATGCTTTAAGAACATTTCAGATTGAAGGCATGGGTGTGTCTTGTGCAGTTGTATTTTCCAAATTTATTCCTGTTTATTTTTTCGTTCTGTGGCCTGGGTAGTAGAACAAAGCAGATTTACTGATTGCCTGGACAGGACGAATCTGGGAGGGAATACAAGCATTAGTGTGAAATAGTCTTATAAAACTGGATGAATGACCTGAACTGTATGGGATGCAGTTCAGTAAAGAAAAACACAAAATAGTACCTTTGGGTAGAAAGAATTTAAATTTAGATACAAGAAACACTTGACAGGGCAACAGTTCTGGAAATAACAGTGGAGTCATGACAATTCTGTGAAAACCCAGGAGTCTCACTGGGATTTATGAACAGGATTATTGTTGCCTGTGAGAGGGAAGTTGCTCTGCAGTACTCAGTGTAAGGCCTCGGATAATGCAGTGTCTCTGTTCTTGTTACTCTGCTTCAAGCAGATTTGCTGTGAGTATTTAGAGTAGAGTTGCAATAATGACCTTAAGGAAGGACTGAAAGAATTGTACTTGTTTAGTCTTTAGCAGAGATGGGGAGACATAATAATAGGCTTCAATATGGTAAAGTTTGCAACAGAGAATAACATAAGAAACTGTTCTCTCTAGGTGGGATACGAAATAATAGTCCTGAAGAACACAAAATAAGATCTTGATGTCAGGAAAAACTTTCCAGCACCAGGAAAGATTATCTATCCCGGATAGATAATCACAGGGTTATATATCTGAGGGAGGTAATGGGATATCTATTGCTGAAAGGGCTCTAGAAAAGGTTAAATAACCTCCTTTTTGGGGTGATTGAGGTGTAGTTTTCTGTCCTTGGCATAGGGGGTATGATGGCTTTTTAGCATTAGATCTCTCCTCATTTTTAGATTTTTGTAATATTGCTGGTCATGATTTAAAAAAGTAAAACAACAAAACAACACAGTGGAGAAAAAAAATAGTCATGTAACAGTTGTAAGATTTAGTAAAAAAACCCCTCTATCAAATATATTCATTAAAGGATTTTATAAAGTATTTTTTAAAGCCATCTCTAATGTAATACAGAAGATAACTTTAATAGAGCCTTCACTGTAGATTTAATATCTTTGACTTGCGTTTAGTTGATTTTAGTGATCCAAAAGAAAGAAACTGAGCTAGAGTCAAAATCTTCTGAAAGACTTCATTCAAGAGAAGGAAAGCTCAGAAGATAAATTCTGATGAGCCAGGGAGTCAGGTGCATTGCAGGGTCTAAAACAGAGCACACTGTGCAACTTCACCTCTGTCTAAAACTGAGGTTACAGTTAATATCTGAGACATGTATGTTGAGGGTTAGTCACCACTGATAAAGTCTTAAGGTTCCAGAAGGGTTTATTACATAAATATATTGTTATTTAAAATTGGTTTATGTTCCATGTATTAGGAACAGATTTTGGTCTTTTATGCCCATTGCTGTGTAAGAGCAGTATAACTAAGCTTGAACAGAAATGTATCCTATCTATTATATATACCAGTTTTATACAAAATTTCTCCTTTGTGACTCTTTTGGGTGATTTAAAAATATTTGATTAAACTGGAAGAGCTAACCTTGACATTAAATCATTTAAGCTATTTAGAGTTAAAAGTACTGAACAATTTGATAGAACTTTTTGAACTAAATTCAGTTCAACACCTTATTCTGCATTTTTTCCATTCGAAATCAACTGCCTACATCCCATGTGACCTTGTTCAAGCATTTCTGATTTTTGAAGTTTGACAAAGCTGCCTCAGGGCTAAGGGCAAGTGAAGGATGTCATGTCACATATGTCTGTGATCTGGAAAGGGTTAAAATGAAACAAATGTCACATTCCCAACAATTTTAGAGGAGTGTAGAGGATTTACATAAAATGATGCTTTCAATCTATTATAGCCTAATTGTAATTAGACTTTTAGTACATTTTTCCATCTCACCAGTTATATGGATTAGACTTTATGTGTACTTTCACTGGACAGGCTATCAGCATTATCTTTGTTATAATTGATGGGAAACTGTGACTAAACCATCAAGAAACAAAGTGTTGGTAACTGGCACGGCACTGGGTTTAGATCCTGGTGTAGTGTTTGCTTATGCACACCTGGAAATCAATAAAGGAAGAATGCAAACACTGTTCACCGTATTAGACTGAAGTCAGAAGAGGAATTTGTTCATTTTCTCAAGTATTTAAAGTCTTCCAGGGATTTTCCTTCTGTGTCTGCACTACAGAGGCTTTTTTTGTAGCCTATTATAAAGGGATCATGGTATCTCCTGTAGTAAGGGCACAAGGGCTTGAGTCTTAGGCAGAGGCACCTGTTCCCTAAGCTCCACCTGAGGAGCTGCAGCTGAGCTGCCATTGTCACACAGAAGTGCCTGGAAAAGGCTGCTTTAGCCTGGAGTTTGGAGCAGCAGTTCCTGCACAGTCGTCTGGAGCAGTGTATAGGTGGTGACTGACTAAAGATTTGGAGTAGAAAGCTGTTAACATTTCAACAGATGCCATGGTTTGTTTGCTTTGGGTTATTTTCCTGTTTCTGATGTAAAAGAAATTGGCAACCTCAAAAATTGTATCTTATTAATAATTTTAAGATTAGAATAGACTAGTACATCTTTTCTACCCATGACCTTCTTTTCATTTACTTGTGCTTTCTATATACATGTCTCTAAAAGTCAGAGTATAACTAGCAGCAAGTTTTACTGCTTAGGGATACATGATTATATTGCTTTTATTGGTAACTCATCTGTCTAATTGTCACTTGAAAAGATTTGACAGTATTTCTGGTGCTTTGCTATGCTGCCAGCATTGTTCTTTGGGGATTTCCTGAAAAGCTAGACTTCAGGAAAAAGAAAGCTAACTAGATGTTCTCAGGTCTTCTCACTAGTCAACATTTCTGGTTTGGTTTGGTTCAGGCCTGTTTATTTATTTAGCCTTGGGCAAATAGGCAAAATGAGTAGCCAGTATAGCTTATGTGTGGTTTCTGTTTTGTTTTTTTTTTTTACTTTTAACTAGTGTTTTATTTTCGGCAGAATCATGATGTTTATTGCATCAGTTTTCTGGAAATTCTGCTGTATTCAGTGCATTCTAAAAAAGGCGAAAAAAATGAAAAAAATCTTTATTAATAGTATTATTTTAGAGGCTGCTATAGTGCAATCACTTTTTATATGTACATGGATAGTTTTAAATCCCATCTGTGGGGAATTGGTTTCTAACAGAATAAAGTGTAGTTACATAATTCCTCTTAAGTGAGGTCAGGTGAGACTTTTTCTGGATCATGGGAATTCAGTGATCTTTTGTTAAGAGGATTCCTAAAATACTTCAGATGAAAAAGGTTCTTTACATATCTGTTATCTGACAGCCAGTGCTGGAAGGGACAATGAGAAACTCCCTGTATGATGTCCTAGTGCAAATAAAACTTCCCACACCTCTCCCATCCCAAAGTGAACTCTTGTCTTTTTCAGATTTGATATGTGTTTTGGAGATTTGAATTGTTGAAGTGAATTTTGCAAATCCTTGAGAATCTTCTATTCTCATAAATGGATTGCCTTTTCGGAGTACAGTTTGCTGTCAAGACTGTTCAGATGACACAAGTGACAGGAACAGATTAGTTGCTGTTAAGGTCTTGACAGGCAGTCTTCTGTTGTTGTTCTGACTGCACCTCAAAAAAACCCCAAAAAACCCAACAAAATAAACCCCCAGACCAACAATACCGGTAACAAATTTCATCTTAATACTGATGAATTTCAGTTACATCTCTCATGATCTGAAAATATCTCTGGTTAATTCCAGCCCAGAAGGAGTTTTATTGGAAATTCACCTGTTACATGAAAGGTTAATTTTTCCTTTGATCAGGATTCTGAATATAGAATGTTTTGCCTCTCTGTTGGGTTCTGGAAGTAAAGGCAGGCCAGTTACTGTCATTTTATCTGTGTGACTCATGTCTCATTGATTTGCCACTTGAGAGGCAGCTCTGGTGATCAGACCTTTGTGTCCTGCTTTTAGGGTGTATCTCATAATTGAATTAGTTGCAGTTATATCAGTTACCCTTTTAAAAGACTTCTTAGATGGTTGCATGTCTGTATTTACTTGGCCAAAGAAATTCCCTCAAAGAAACCATCCCAAAAGGTCAGGAGACTCTCTGTGAGAAATAGGAGAGCTGTGAGAAGCTTACTGAGTCATGTTCTTGGTACCATTTTCAGTTTGATTCTATGTGTCACTACAGCTTTGTTATGTGGCTTGTACCAAATAATCATGTGGACATTTCTTCTCATCCTGTCTGTTCTGTCAGCAGGCCTGATTTGCAGACGTGGCATGAGCTCCAATTTCAGTTCTGTTTACTTCTCTTCCTTTAAATGTGCCGTTCTTCTGTGAGGGCTGTAGTGTGGCTTCCCTGGTTGGATCACTCATTCAGCTGCCTTGAAACAAAGTTTGCTTTTCTAATACTTAGAAATCAGCTTCTGTTGAAGTGTGGACAACTGTTGCTTTTTTGACCTTCACTGACCATATTTTCCATGATGAGCTGTCAAGAAGAGCCCAGGGTTTGAATCAGTAACAACTAAGAATACAGAAAATTTGCAGGGTTTTTTTTTTCCCCTCAGATGCCTCTTTTTGTGCCTCAGAGTCTGTTAGTGAAGGCTTGCATCAGCTGGATTTCAGTTAAGTTTTCAGTAGATTTTTAAGAGCTTTATATTAAAGTGAACAGTTGACCAGAATGAAAATAGAGTAAACCATAATGCTCTGACCTCTGCTGTGTGGAAAGAGACATGAGGAATGTTTCCCCAGCATTCACGATTCCACAATAATACAGGGTATAGCTGGGCAATACAGATAGATGGAAACAAGAACCTGCTGGAATTAGTTCCTGTGCATCAGTTAGAAAATATTTTTGTCCGCAGCATGGAAGTTTAGAGTTCCAAGAGAAGAGGAGTACCTGTGCTGCTTAGGCTGACAAAGCATCAGGGAGAGCCTGAGAGAAGGGCTTCACATTACAGCAAACCTGATCCAAGGGCTGTCTGTCCCCAAAATGCAAAGTCGTGGGCCCTGTTTGCCACTGGCTCCTGTGCTCATTTCACCATTGCAGTGAGCCTGTCTAGGAAGCTAAACTAGAAGAAAAATGACTCTTTTGTAAAGACTTGTGTTTTCCAAATCAGCTCACTGTGAGATTGGATGGAATACAAAAGCAAATGCATGGGAAAAATAAGAATGATGTGCTTGAGAATTACAGGGGACTGGGGTTGCTCCTTTTTGTATTAAATCACTTAACAGTAAATGAAACCTCACCTGGGAAGTCTTGTTGCAAAATTAAAGAGAGAATGATTGAAGGCCCACCACCAGCCTGTGAAACCACCCTGTTGATAAAGGAGTGGGAATGTGGATGGGTGTGCTTTTGATTGCTGTGATGGGAAGGTGGAGGGAAAGTGCTAAGAAGTAGTGAAGGAAATGCTCTTTTGGGAAGTGTCTAAATGGATGTAATTGAGCAGGGGCAGAGAAAGCACCATTGCAGCAGTTCAGGTGCAAAATGAAGAGATCCTTATGAGAGTTACCCATTTGGAGTGACAGTGAAAACTTTGGATGTCAAGCCAGATGCTGAAAGAGGGTTCAGTCCCTACAAAAGCTGTTTGCTGTCTTTGTAACCTTCATTGTCAATGAATGGGTAACCTTTGACATAGGCCCCTGGACTCACCAGTGTATTTTTAATTATGATTCTATTACCTCACACATGCATTTACACTTTTATTTCCATGGTGGCTGTTTAAATTCACATACATTACAGAGCTGCTCCTTTCTTATCACTTAGAGCCAGTAAAAAAAAGTTTTTATGTTTTCCTCTATTGAGCAAGGATAATCCAAACTGTATGCATGCAGAACTCAGAAAGGAAGCAGCGCCCACCTTAGCTGGCATGTGATTTAAGAAGGGCATTTCAAGTCAAAATAGGCAGATGGTCATTTCAATTTTGATAAATACTGATAGAGATATTTCAATAAAATTATTTCAGTGATTGCAGGAAAAATACCCTCCTCTAGTCTAGTGGTGATGCAAATCTGGTGACTCTTTATTTCACCACTGTCTTGAGTCAGAAGAATCTCACAAAACTGAGCAAATGGGTATTAAAATAGAACCTCATTGTTAGGAATGTGAAGTAATGCATAAGAATAAAAGAACTTTGTGCAAAAAAGCCCAACCCTGACTTGAAATCAGCTATTAGTGCTCAGGAAAGTCTTCTGATAGACGTCTCTGTAAAACAATCAACTCAGTTTTCACTAGGTGTCAAAAAAAGTAAATAGAGTATTAATAGAAAGGGGTCATGACATAAAGTATTAACTATTCTGCAGTAAAAATCTATGACATACACAGGCCATGCTTCGAATGTGATTATCCCACACTGATCTGTCTGCTAGACTTAGTGCATAAGAATAATCAAAATTTGGGATAGCTTCTTTATGCAGAACAGCAAGGAGATAAACCAAATAAGATAACCATTAATTCTGGGATCTTACAGCAGCGCTATGTCCTCAGATACTGTGAAACTTAATTTTTAAAGGTATGAGAGTTTTATGTAGGGTTTTTTTTCCTACTGTTATCAAGGAAGGATTGTGTTTAATTGCTTATTGCCCTAGGAGAGATAATATGTCACTGAGTTATGAGGGCTTCCTGTGTTCAAGATACAGCAAAGGCTTCCGAGGAGATACATTCTTACTGTATTTCTTCTTTTTCTTTTATGGCTACAGCATTGTGCTGTGAGTAATGCATTTATTCACAGCTGAATAATTTCGTTCTTTTTTACAGAAATTTTAGATGTTCTTCCAGATAACTGGCAAATAGGGTTGGGGTTTTTCTTCTATAATATTTTTTAAAAGGTTCATTTTTATGGGTGGTATATAAACTGCATTAGTCAAACTGATCCTTACTTAATATTTTCATGTCAGCTCTTCAGAGATACTAAGTAAGGAATAAGCACAGCTATTCTTTAGCTATAGTGCTGTTAAATTCCTTAGAATACTTTGTAAAAACTGTGCCTTAGAAAGAGCCAGGCTTTTTTAGGACATTACTGGCAAACTGTAGATGATTTATTATTAAAAACAACAATATATAGAGTCTTCTGCTCGATATCTTTATAAATGTAAATGTGCAAAAGTGAACCATTATGATTTCTAACTTTGTAACTGCTTTTATTGATTATTTTCAAATTCGTGCTGTAAAGACTCCAAACTGTATTTGTGGCATATTCAGAAAGCCACTGGTCATACTGGTTTTGGTTCTTGTTAGACATAAACATTTGGAATAATCATATCTCTGTAGCTGAACGTTTCTGAGGGATAAAGTAGGAAAGAAGTCAATTTTATATTGTATTTGTATAAGTCTGTATCTAAGCTCATAGTAAATAATGTAACCGTTTAGTCTGAGCTTTATCTAATTTCTCAAATGAGAAGTTTCTAAATGTGTTGTCATTTGATACAGTATGTGAGCAATCCTGGTGTGCAGCTCAGAGACAAAGCAAGAGCTTAACTGCAAGTGCAGGTTTTTTACTGCTGTGATGGGTTGGCCATTTAGGGAAGTGTCTGAACCCTGGCAATCTGCTTGTGTTTGCTCAGGATAGGTATGGAAACTACATAATTCACACTCTCTGACCCACCTTCTGGCAGCTTCTTTCTGCTTCCTGAATCTGTGATGAAATGTGCTGAAGGTAGAGGTTTTCTCTTTTTTTTTCTTTTTTCTTATGCTTCGAGAAATTCTGTAGTGGCTGAACCTGGAACTTGAAGAGCCTTTTAATGTTTCTTCAGTCCTTTAACCTGATGTTACAGGGTAATTGGAAGGTAAAATGAGTGTGTCCTTTTTATTTTTGGAAATAGATACTATCAAGAGTTTTAGGTACCATAACCAGACATGTATTTTTATATAAAAGGTTAAATGTTCTAATTGCAGTTCTACTAAAATGTGGTCAGAGTTTGCTCTGAATTATTAAATACTACTGTAGTCATGAATCCTATTGTCTTGAGACAAAAGAGAAAGTCAAATCTGTGAAAAATTACTTCAGTTTCAGAAAACTAAAATGAGAAAAGGCAAGATGCTGTTTAAAGCCTTGAAGTTTCATGTGTTTTATTAGGGTAGATGCAACTACAAACATACACCTTTTTTACTAGAGCTGAGTATAATGTATTTGCAACATCTATGACATTACAGTTGCAAAGGCATGCTTTATGCATGTAGTAGCTTTCCATCATTAATAATTCCATGAGGCTTTTTTTCATTCCTGAGAAAGTGTGTCGTAGACAAAGTCAGCAAAACTGAAGTAGAAGGGGGAGCTCTGAGTACAACACAAAAAATTTATTCTGCCAATTAAAAAAGGTAAAGCAATACAGAAAGAAGCCAATCGAAGGCAGAATGGAGAAAGAATTAAAATTAAGTTGCTGTGAGAGTTGCATTGGGTATCTAACCTTGCCCTTTCTTTTTTGCCAGGTCTTTATACCCATTTGTAAAAAAGAAAATACAGAATTCTCTTTGTACAAAAACATCAGTGGGATAGCCTGAATGCTAAAAATTTATGGGAGCTCAAGGGAAGACAAAATCACTGAAGAGAATTTCACTGAAGTCTAGAAAATAAATAGAAATCACATATGACTTAGGAGGACTCTGAGCTAAAAATATTTGGGAGCTATAATGGTATTATACACAGAGCTCTTGCCTAACCATCTGCTTATCGCGGCTGTTGGAGACAAAGTACTGACTGCAGAGACGTGTGGCTTTACTCTGTGTGAGAAAAGAGGCTTGCAGTTAATAATGTTGAGCATAATTGATTTGCATTTAAATTTAATGAGGAAGAAGTTTTGGAAGTGACTAGTCAATTAACATGCAAAGGGAATCAAGTGTCTGTGCATAGGTGACAGATATGCTCATGTGCTTAGGCAGTAAGAAGTGTGTCCCTTTTGCTCTGTAAATGTAGTGCAACATCTCTATTGCAAGAGAGCTCTACAAAGTCCTTGATAAAGTATTCAGCTGCTGGGATGGGGTAACAGAAGTAGAACGAATTTTTCACTTCATAGGCAGTGTTTCATTTTATACTTGAACAGTGAGCATAGTTTTGAAAGTAAATTGTCTCATGTAGTTGCAAAAAATTGTAAACTGAGTGTTGCAAAACAACACCCCAAAGAACAATAAGTTCAAAGCAGAATAGCTGGGTGTTCCTTATATCACAAAGTTGAATAAAGGAAGCCAGAAGAAAAGCATGTGTAGGGTAAACTGTAGTTGTATTTCAGCAGTGTGTTGACAGGTTAATGGTAGGTTTAGAGTAACAGTGTAAAGCCTTAGAAATGCTTTGAAATGCAATCCAAATCAATCAAATATGCATATTTAGCACGTTAATAAGATACCTGGAGAAGAAACAGCTGAAGCGTAGTGGTGGACTGGATGAAAAGTTGTACTCTCCCGGCTTAGTCTTTCAAGGGAATAAATCTGTGACCTTGAAAGATCAAGAAAGTGGGAATGAGACTATTTTGAATTTTTACTGTGCAAGAACTGCAAGACCTATGAGTAAGCCTACATCTAGATGAAAAATGAAAGTGGAGCAAGCCTAAAGGTTCTTTAACAGGAAAAGCAGAAACCTGTAGGAAAAGAACAAACAACTCTATACATTCTTACAGGGCAGTTACATTGGCAATTAATTAAATTTAAGGCCAAAGTGTTCAAATGAAATAAATGTTCATACTGAGAAAATAAGAGTGACTGAAAGGATGAAATTTTAAATGTAAATGTAGGCTAGACAGAACTTCCTTTGTATTTCCAGTTGGTACTGTAAGCCAGGCAGAACACAGAAATTGTGGGAAATAAAAAGCAGCATATTGTTTATTAGTGAATGTGCTGGCCTACAAAGACCTTCTGAGCACAGCAAGAGAGGAAAGCAGAATGGCAATCAAGTAAAACAAAATTACATGTGATGTGGTCATAGTTCTATTTGAATTATATATATTAGACTAGAAAAGGAAATTGGGGTACCAATGTACTGTTAAAGAAATTGTGGCCAGCGATCCTATCTGAAAGTAGTTGGGCATGAACAGTAGCAGCTATAAAAAGGTGATGTACTAGTTGAACAGGGAGCAGCCTTACAGTAAAGTTCGTGGTTTTTAAATAAAGGCCCCTATCAGCAGTAGATGTGCTGTGATTAAAAGGAAGGGGTATATGATAGTGTTCTTGTTGCAGGTTTTGTTTCCTGTGCCTGAAAACAGGACAGCAGCAAAACAGAAAGCACTATTCACTGCCCCTTTAAGAGCTTTTAAAAACCCTGGTTTTAATGCACTTAAAACACCTTCAGTACTTGCCAGTGGAAACTCCCAAGTCAGGTAGACTGAAATATGCATAACAGTCTTACTTAGCAAATGTAAATACAGCCTGAACATACAGTGAGGACATCAGGCTATGGAGGTGTATTGAAACCTCTCTGCTTAACAAGCTCCATGTCAGTCACAGAGCAGAATTTGGAAAGCATCTAAGAACAAACATTTTCAAGTGCTGATATCTGCAGTTTTGTCAGGATGCCCAGGAACTGGGAGAAAATTTGTCTGCCTTCAAGTACTTCTGGGGAGAAAGGTGCATTCTTGGTGTTGATGATGCTGACATCCAGCTCACAGAGCAGAAATTGCTCAGAAGTGCTTTGAAACACTGCAGTGGCAAAGCTGTCATGTATGGCTGAATATGGCTGTAGCAGTTGTGCTGTGCATTAGACCAAACTGCAGTGAAAATAAACAACATCCTATATGGAAGGCAGAAGGTAGGATGGGGCTTTTTACTGCAGATCACTGTTTTGAGAACTGCCACAGTATTGAGGTTCTAGCATAGAGTACAGTACTGAAACATGTCAACAGCTGTAGCACCTCAGATTCTTTATAAAATAGATGTTTCTCTGGCTGTTCACCAGATAAGTGACTTGGTGTAATAGAATTTTATCAATGTTTCAAAGCCAGTTGTAATAGAGTCACATGAGCATTTCAAAGAGCCGGGGCTCTTAAAAATAACTGCCAGTCAAAAAATGACATAAGGCAAGTCATTTACAATTGGACATAGTGATCTTAAGGGTGTTTTCCAGCCTAAACGAGTCTGTGATTCTATGGTAGCAGGCTACTACTGTGTTTAAATTCAAGTCTAAAGCATACTTGGCTCACAAGCTTGTCCACTGGTTTGCCAAGCCCCTTGCATGTGAGAACTCGTCCGTGTGATGTGGTGACGGGTGCTGTGATTATACACACAGGATCAGCTGGGGTGCCAAGGGATGCCTGTAATTCTGAGAGCATGAAAATGCACTGGGTGAGAAGACACAGCATGGCCTCAGCTGTGACAAACTGCATTTTTTTTTTTTCATGGATTTTGGGATAGTTCTGCATGCCCTCCCTGCCCCCAGTCTGTCCAGAATACGTTTTAAGCATTTGGAGTGTGATTTAGATCAACTGTTCAGGTGTCCCTCTATTTGTTTACTACTGTGAGAGTAATATTTGAATCCTTAGGCCACCTTGGCAACCCTTCTAAATTTAGCTGAAAGTAAACATCTCAGAAGTGTGGAGAGCTTGCAGCTTTCACAAAAATTGTAGCCCCCTTTTTACGGGGGATAGAGCCCAGTAGTTACTTCCTCTACATGGTTTGCAAGCAGTCGAGTCAGTGCATGCATGGGTTGGAATTTGCCTCACCTTCCTTGAGGTTTGGAGATGGCCAGAGGGAGGAACATGAAAATTTTCAGAAAATTGGAGGTGTGATGGGATGTGTGGCAGAATGGTGCCACGTTTAGGACTACAAAACCAGCCCATTGCTGATCTGCTTATAGAATAATGTGTATCCCCTAGATAGGGGGAAAAGCCTAGATTGAGGCAAAAGCATTATCAGGTGGAAAATAAGTGGTTAAAACAGTTTTCATGATTGTAGATAGCTGGAAAAACAGCCTTTTCACTTTCTGTTTCTTTGGGGGGGTGAGGGCATATTTAAAAATACGAAGAAAAATTTAGAACAAAAACATTTTCATTCTGAAACAACATTGCAAGTGCTTTACAGGAACTGTTGCACGCCTCACGTGTCCCTTTTCCAAACTCTGGATTTGTATTTGCCTCAGTATAATGCAGGAGCCCTTCAAAGCACAGCCCACACAGAGCACCTGGCTGTGGGTGTGTGGTGCTGCTCTGAGTTGTACATCAGCCTTGTGAGCCTTGTGGAGCTGATGCTGTAATTTTGCATATAAAAAGCTGTATTAATTGTTGCATTTCAAATTCATGCCCTTGACTTAAAATCATCTAGGATAAAAATATGTTCTGGACAGTATTTCATACAACAGGCACTTTACAGTGTAGTTCTCAAGGTAGCATGTTCGTAGTCACTGCTCCAAAAGTAAATCAGAGAGAGTAGTAATTTCCAGTGTAATATTCTACAAAAATGAGCAAACTGATTTATCCTGAGGCTTTTAAGAAAAAGTAAAGAAGCACTGATTTTATCCATCAAGTTCCTTTTCATCTGTAAACTGCTAGCAGGATTATTAATTCTTGATGAACTCTTACAATTGCAGCTTACCTGTGGGGAAAAACAATGTCTTTTTATGCTAGGTATTTTGTGTATATTGTAATAATAACTTCTTCAGGGAATAAATAATAGTTTTTCTACTTATATTAAACTCTGTTCTGTGTTTAAAAGATTAAATACAATTGGAGTCTTCTAGAATAACAGTTTGATAAATGGTTACTGTAATTAAGTTAGTGTAATTAATTTTATAATGAGCTTTTCAAGAACCTGTGTGATTTAATGTATCTCAAAGATGTTAGTCACGTGTTTTGGTAATCCTGCACACGAGATACTCTTTGGATAACAGAACAGCTAATTAGCAATTGAATGGAAAAGGCATATTATAATTTAGAGTGGGACTTTCACCTAGGATGGTAAAGTCATTGAGTAGGTGTGATGATAAGGATATAGAGGGCTGGCCAATAACTGAGGCTAAGCATAATTTTTTTAACTGGGACATGGAAGTTATTTACATAGTCTGGCTTTAATTTTCTTGATAAGTTAATTGTATCAGACAGCAGTGACTTTATTGACTAAATATTAGTCAGTAAAGTAGGTTCAGTAAGGATGTTTACTTAAGGCTACTGTCTTTATTCAGGACAAGTGCAAATTGTATTAAGTGATCGTTTTTTGCATTTTTCTGTTAAGATGACATGCTAAAGATGAACACAGCAGGTGATGCGTTGAAGTGTGGAATGTGGTTTCTTGTCCAGGGGGCTGTGATTTATCACCTTACAAAGTTCACACCTTCATCTTTTGTTGTGGCCGTGTGATCCCATGCTTGTGCTTCAGCACATTGGCCTTTAGTATGACCCACAGGAAAATTGATTCATCTGGAGCCATCTGAAAAGAAAAGAAGAAAAGATGATATTTTCAATCCTGACCCATTTGTAGATTTATTTCAGAGTATAGATCCACAATAGTTGTGTTGACAGAGTTGTCCCAGGTATTTGAGACCGAGAGGTGGGTGAGTGCTATGTGATGTGTGTAGGTGAGTTGGGACTAGGTAAAATCACAGAGTCTGCCTGTTCCTTCCAGTTATTTCCAGTTCCAGTCTTCCTTTTTCACAGTTGTGATCTTTCTGTCTTCTAGCAGTTCCTCAGGATTTCCAGTCTGTCTCTTTCTCCAGTCAGCATCCACTCATTTTGCCAATGTAGCTGCTCTCCTTACCTGTGCATTCACATTTAACACTCCCCTCATCCTGCCTTCATCACAGCTCCACCAGGATTTTTGTTCTCAGACAAATTGGGATTCTATGCTGAATCCCAATTTCTGGCTCCAAAATATGGAGGAAGAAAACCTTCTTGAAGAAACAGTCAGATATGTCTTTAGCAGCAAGAAGGGTTTAAAATAATTTCCATATTTGTGCACAGAAATGAGTAATTATTTTGACTGAGAATTCAGGAGAGAGACAGCAGGGTGGGAATATCAGTCTGAGACAGATGCTTCAATGTGTAATTTCAGCACAAACTCTAATTTGGCCAAGATACAAGAATCTGAAAGCAGTTTAAGTGTTTCAGGCTTTAAAGAGAAGAAATTTGATATAGTGGTTGCTTTTCTAGAGTTCTGCTGTAAAGTCACACTTGTATAATTCATATTTCATTTTATGTGAAGTAATTTTGCAATCTGATCCTGGAATGTCTGGCTGGAAGAGGAGTGGTGCCTGTATCACACCCATCCTCCCAGTAAGTTTTCTCATGTAGGTAGCCCAGAATGAGAAATAGCAGTGGTGCCAGCAGTTTTGCTAGCACTGCTGAGTGAAGGGGTGCAAAGGAGCAGATGTACATTGCTGCTCATTGCCATACAACCTTCTGGTTTGACCTCTTTCGTGGCTTTAGAGAAAGAGCAAGACAGTGTTAGGAGGAGGCTGAGCTTTTCTTTGTTTTCATACATCCTATTATTTGAGTACCAATTCATTTTCCCTGTCCATTACTTTTTTTTGATTCCAGAAAGAAGTTGAAATAGCTTTCCACAAGAAGATTCTTTGTAAAGAATTTTTTTCCGCTTATGTAAGACTAGGTTTGTCTAGCCTAGTGAACCCATTTCTTTTAAAGAAGAAAAATAGCATATTGAGCTATCCATTCTGGTTCTTTGCAGTTTTAGTTTTGAGTAAAACACTTCCCTTGCTAATTTGCTTGCTTTTAAAATCCGTTGACAAATTTTTTATACTATTCTATTTTTTTAAACTTTATTTAATCTTACTAGCCTTTTATGTGTAAGATTAATATAAGTAGTCCCACTCTGACAGACTATATTTTGACCATATGTAATAGAATCTTTCTGTGTCAGAGGCAGCTGAAATCTCAGAATAACTCTAGTAGCATTTATTAATTTCTATTGCATTTAAGCTTTTGTTATAGCTTTAAGCTGCGTATTGTTGCATATTATTTCAAGTAAGGTCTTCATAATGTCTTTTGGTGAAGGTTATTTCTATCATTTGAAAGAACTGCTTGTTTTGATGTAATGTAGAATCAGAAGAATAAAATGCTGTTTCCAGAAAACTGATTTCTTGCTAATGTAGTTCTGTGAAACTCAATATGTGTGGGAAGAGATGCTGGCATACTGTAGATGTGATAGACTGCTGAATATAATTTGTTAAATGAAATTCATCCCTAATTTAGTAATACTACTTTGTTAGGAAGTGATGTATTTTGTATGTGAAGATAATCTAAAATCTTGGTAATCTGGTGTCTGTGCAGATTCTCATCTTTTCAGAGGTGCTAATTTTTTTGTCTTGGGGAAATACTTCTCTAAGGGATTAGATTCCATTTGGATAAATAGCTGCTGCTTTCAATTTTTTAAAATGTACTGTTATAAGTAACATTCCATTGCTCTGCAGAGAATTTAAGAACTGCTATTTTTTAATACCACAGAGCTCCACCAGTTTTATTTATTACTTTGGGCAATTATGTATGTGTGTCACATTTGCTCTTGTAAATGGTAACTTTGCCAATAGCAGATATTGTCGCTGAAGTAATTTGGGGATTTACTGAAATATGGTAGTAGAGAGTGCTCCTGCTATCAGATATCTACAAATGCCATATCTAAACACTAGGAAAATTTTGAATCTTTATCACTGTAGTGTTATCACTGAGCAGGCTGATTGTTAGATGAGACTCAGAAGAACAAGAAGAGAACGGATTATTTCTCTTCAATATGCAAATGATTCATTATACTCTAGATCAGATGAACACACTATTCTATTTTCTAGGGTTGAATTGTGGAAGACTTTAGGTATTGCCCATTTTCATCAAATAGTGGCATCAAACAACTATTGGAGACTTCCCTTGAAAGTCTGCTCTCTCCCACCCCCAGTACGCAATTATTTTTTGATTTGTTTAATGTTGTATGTAATGTTAATTTATCCATCTCAAGTTCTATATATATATAATTCCAGCACAGTTATAGTAGAGGCATCTGTTGCTTTGCTGATTTCAGGTCTGGTACACACTCGGTATGTTCAGGTATTGACTGCTTCTTTTCACTCTCTTTTCTAGCTTAGGGCCACATGGAACATACTTGGAACTGCATCGATGTTTGTGAATTCCTTTAACAATTGGGCTTGTATTTGACTCTCAGATAGACAGTACCAGCATAATCCAGAAAAAAAAAATGGGTTATTCTGCCTATTTAGGAAGGAGTTTCCTCATTCTGCTGTCTTTAACTGTTGGTTTTCATCTCTATGTAAAGTTGTTCCCTTTGTTGCTAGAAGTTTTCATGCACACCGTTCAGCATTCAGTAACTTTACAAAATAGGCTTGTGGTTAAGGTAAATAAAAATGCTGCCATGATGCAAATATGGTGTGCATTGGTAGAGTCTCTCTTACTCATTAAAGCTGAGTAAGTTTAAGGGTTCTTAAATGCAAAAATGCATACCCAGAAATGCATCCTGTGTTGTCATGAAATGCTTGATTGTATGTAAGATGCACAGACCGTTTCTGCAAGCAGTTGAACTTGAGTCTCACTCTGAAGATGGTCCATGCTGATTAATGTGTGACCATTTCCTGGATGGTTTTGACAGCAACATTTGCTCACTGGCTTCTTACACAAGTCCTTCTCCACAGGAGACTAATTCAGAGTCCCTTACTTATTTCAGAGCTCTGTCTGCATTACACTATTTAACCTGTAACTTCTTCATTTTTAGTGGGCTCTGCAGACTGCAGTGTGTTGTTTCTTAGCTGATTATCACTCTTCAAACATTTAGTTGTTATTGCAGTATTCCAATGTTCTTTCTTAAACGTTGATGTGGTTCCCTGAAGAAAGGCTTTCAGACCTAAATGCTTATTTAGTTTCCCTTGCACACCTTTTTCCAACTGATAAATAGCTTCTAAAATGAGTGGTGTCCAAAACATTAAATTACTCTTCCACTGAATTTCTCTGCCACAGAAGATGTGGTTGTTCTAAGTGAAAAATGTCATTATAATTGGTTCTGCAATGTAAAGGAACAATAGTTAATTTTCAAGACAGTTTTTCCAAGGAAACTTCAGGGAAAAAATATATAATTGTTTGCTTGTTAATCCCTTGTGAATGTTGTTTTCTAGGTTTTAAGCATAATTAAGGTGCCCTCATTTCACTGTATCCTGATTAAAGTTTAGTATTTTTTAAAAATTATTTCCTCCTCCATCCATGCAGACTGCTACCAGACAAAAAATTCTGACTAAGCAAAACTTTTTTTACCCACCTTGGTTTCTTCTCTTTGATAAATACACAATTTTTTCCTGTGTCTAAAATGCTTCAGCTGTCCCCAAAGGCAAATAGCTACAGCAGGGGTTGTGTCTTTCCTACTGTGAGTAAAATAGAGTTGGTTTCGGCAAAAGAAAATCTGAGAGATGAGGTGTACAAATCAGACAAAATACTGACATTACTATCCCAGCCATTCCTGAAACAACTTTGTCATATGTTCTTTACTTAGGACTAGTAAAGTAATTAAAAATTATGAGATTAGGCCACCTTCTGATTGGCTCACTGTTAGATTTTGTTTAAATGTTTTGTTTAAATGTATTTTGTATTTTTACCAAAGTTCCTGAGCTAGTATTTTTACTGGGTATGTTGTTCTTTTGCAAAAATTGGTCAAACTGTGTCGTACTTTTGGTGTCTCCAGATGCATCAATTAAAGGAATCTTTAGGAAGGGCAACAATATGGATTAAGAGTAGCATTCATTTTCAAGTGGTTGTCTTTCCCTTCTTGTTCTCCCGTTCTTTGTTTTATTGTGATGATAGTTCTCTGCTGTTTGTTAAATTGAGAAATCCCACTGAATAAATGAAACCTGATTTGATTTAGTTATCTATGTAATAGGATTTATGATACTTTGAGAAGCATCACTGTAGAAACATCTTCTGTTACTGAATTTCACTGCAATTAGACATAATTAATCTCTTCTCCTCTTAGGCAGCTCAGTTTGTGTTTTGAATTGGCAACTTAATGGTGAATTAATTTTCTGTTCTTACCAGTATGAAATCCTAACTAGGTTGAAAGTAAAGATAATTTCCAGTAATCTAAACGTAAAAACTGTGTAGAATGAAGAATATGGAGGAACCTGTCAGCTTGTGCTTTAGATCATGAGGTTTAGATCATTCATCAAGATGCAAATAAGGTCACTTGTATGCAGTCAGTAGAATATGAAGAAAGCTTCAATAACCACTATTCTTTAGTGAATTATGGTGCCTTCCTAGTACTAGATGTTCTTAAATTGAATGTGACTGCTGGTGTGTTTTTTCAAGCAGTGACTTGGTCCTTGGCACAGATGCCCAAACTGGAGATGACTGAAAGCATTGTGTGACTTTTGGATCTATAGATGTATTGTATAGAGGAAGACTATTCAGGGGTTTGGAGACAGTATGAGTTTAGAGGTCTGCTCAGTTAATTAAAATGAAACAGCATTTTTCACTGTGTATCTAATTAAAAGATACATTTGACAGTGCATTTCATAATTCATTAGTTGTAGTAATACCTTTCACTACTTGTTTTCTCATGTCTCTTCAAATGCCTTCTGAAATTTGAACACTCTAACACAACAACACAACTCCGGTGGATTCATTTGCTTGCACATTGTGTGATACAGTGAATCACTTAGAAACTACCAAGGAAGATGTTTTACATTTGAAACCTAAATCATCATTTCACATACTTAATTACTTTAAAGAATATTGATTTTTCTTTCAGTAGGACACTTCTGAAATTGATAATTTCTTCTTTTAAAAGCTGTTACTCTTTGTATGTCCTGTTGCATTTTTATTCATTTTTCAGTGTCGTAATTTAAATGTTTTATTGATATCTTTGTCTTTCTCTCAACAGTTTTGAAAATCTGGTTAATGTGATGGCATAAACTAGTAAAGCATTTGGATTATGTGATGGATATCAGCAATGGTGATTAATACTGTTTGAGTGGTACAGTAAGAGTCTGCTGTATGAAATGCCAGAAGTTTACATTTCTCCTAGTTTTGCAATGGTAAGTTTTTTTACATTTGTACTAAGGAAATAACTTTTTATCCTGTCAAGTAAGGTGTATTTAGAAAGTACCATATCAGCAAATCAGTAAAGATTACTCTCTTACGTACCATTTTTAGCGTCTGTTGTGCTCAGCAGTAATTGCTAACCAAAGTATACATTTGAATTTGGTTTAGGTTATTTTATTGGTATTGATTTGAAATGTCAGTTATTCACCCCTAATGTGTGCTAGCTTCAAATAGAACAACCTAGGGGAAATAGAATATGTAAATAAACCCTGTTTCTCATGTTTGGGTTCAACCCCAAATGAGATCACTCTCCAGATGGTATTGAGCTTGTGTGCAAAGAGGGAGAATATGCAGGCAAGTTTATCCATGTGGAAAATAGGTGTAAAAACCATTATAGAAAGCACATAATGTTTTGCTCTATTCAATCAGCTGCAGATGTTTGACCATTTACTGCTTGACATATTATTTATATTTTCTCTTAAGGCTGAGTGTGTTGAAGAGCTCACACTAACTTAATTTTTAAGTGGACAGCGCTGCAGCATCTCTATAGATGTATTTTCAGGAATACAAGCAGTGCACCTCTCCAGGCATTCATCTAAGGCAGCAGGAATAGCAGAAATAGCTAACAAGCAGGAGGGTTATAGCAGCACAAATAAATTGTGGTTTTGAGAACATTTGAAATTTTCACTTTATAATTGTCTTTTTCTTCATTGCACAAAATGATGTGCTGTCATACACAGCTGTGTATAGAGCTGTACCACATGTACACAAAGTTATGTGCTTTTTTCTACAGTTTTGTCCAGAACTACACCAAGCAATACTGTTAGGATGCATTGCTTTCCTTAAGAAATACTGCTTGCATTGTACATTCCTAAACACACAATACAGTAAATATGGGTAATTGTTAAACAGAATTGTGTTGGGTGAGAGTGTACTTGTCTTGTCCCATTGTCTTTTCTGTTCTAGGACCATCTGACACTTAAATAGTAAATTTGGGAGAATTTATGAATTTATGTTCTTTTTTTCCCCTTCTTTGCTGAAAATGGAAACACCTCTTGAAACAGTTTTCTCCATTTGTTCTTTTCAGCATTTCTAAGTAAAGTGTGAAAGGTTTGACTCCGTATTTAAAATTTGTAGTCTTCACATCATATGACAGTTGAATGGGTTTGTATAATCTGGAATTTAGCTAGATGGGAAAGGGAAGGTGTGCCATTATGAACTAATATTAATCTCTTCATTAGCAAGGTGATTATGACAGATCTGTGGTGATATGGGGGTTGACACATTAAATTTTTAAAGATAAAATGGATAGAAGGGTAAGACTGAACTGAGTTCTCTTAAAAATTATTTTGAGATACTGGGCAGGTCAAGTGCTCTTGTCCTAGGGTGACTCCTACATTTCACCCTGCAGTGTGAAATACGGGCAGTCTGAAATGGGATGTTTTAAACTTATCTTTGAGTCTGAATTTACTTAAATCTGATGCGAGTGATGATTCATCTCACCAGCTGGGTGGGAAACAGCCTTCCAATACCTCAGAGGAGATTCCTGATAGAGCCAGACTTTTGTTGTCATAGGTGATACAGAAGTAGAAGAGGCCCCATCTCGGTATAAGAAAAAATATTTTTGCTTTAAGGAGTGGAACAGGTTGCCCAGAGAAGTTGTGGAATATCTGTACCCTGGTTTTTTTTTCAAGACCCAGCTGGATAATGTTCCATGTAACTAAATCTGAATTTAGGCCTCATGTTCGTTTGAATGGGAGGTTGGATAGGATTGCCTCCCAAAGGTTTTTCCAGCTGGAATGATTTTATGATTCTGATTCAGAAATTTTATTTCATTTTTACTAATACTAACTGTAAGTATTTTTTAGCAGTGTACTTTATTTTATTCCCTGCTAAATAAGAATTGCAGTTCTTTTTTGTTATTTACGAGAGATTTGTTTTTTCTTTAAGCAACAACTGAGTAAGCAAATGCAATTTTAATGGTTTACTTCTTAGCCTGTGAAACCATGTAACTGGAAACTGTGGGATATTAGGAATGCAATCTCATACCTTTTACTTGAACAGACAAATTTAAATAATAATACCAATACATTATAACATATGTACAATACATAAAAACAGTGTATTTTAATAACTAGAGCCTAACTGGGACATTCCAGCCTTACATAAGGCATAACTATGAGCAACACTCGCACAAGTACTAAAGCCAGAACAACCACAAATACCAAGTCAGCTACTTTGTAGCCGAGACGGAAAAATTCAATGCACTAAAGAAATACCACGGAAAGAAGCAGTGTGAATACATTGCAAGGGCTTGTTCAGTTTTACATTGGTACATTTGTGACAATACATTCTTCAGAATTGCTGTATGTCTAGGTGTTTTTAAAATATTTTCTCTGACCGTTTTGTTTGCATTTTTTCTGAAGGTTTCCCAGTGAGTGGATCATGATGAACATACTATAGGGACTCGCCATAGTATGGCTGCTTCTCGATCTACTCGTGTGACAAGATCTACAGTGGGTTTAAATGGTTTGGATGAAAATTTTTGTGGTAGAACATTAAGGAACCGTAGTATCGCTCATCCGGAGGAAGTCTCACCCCATCCTCAGATCCGATCCAGGTCACCAAAGAAGAGGCCAGAGTCTGTGCAAACTCAGAAGGGCAGCAACGGGGGCAGAGCTACTGATTTGAAACAGCAGAGTGCTCGGGAGTCATGGGTGAGCCCTAGAAAGAGAGGGCTGTCCACTTCGGAGAAGGATAATGGTGATAAGCAAACTGTAGAAAATAGTGAAAAAAAACAAGCAGAACCCGTTTCACCTGTTTTGAAAAGAATTAAACGCTGTCTACGCTCAGAGGCACCCAACAGTTCTGAAGAAGACTTGCCCACTAAGGCAGAGAAGGAGTCATTGGAGCATAAAAGCTTAGTGTCGGACAATGATGCAGCCTCCACGGGAACTAAGCGAGCTTGTCGATGTCTTATATTGGATGATTGTGAGAAAAGGGAAGTTAAAAAGGTGAATGTGTGTGCAGAAGGGTTTAATAATTCTGCAGTAGTTGAAGAGGTTGCAGGTTATCAGACTGTCAATGGAGTTGCTGAGAGAGACTCAAATTCTCTTAACTGTGATGACTGTCAGCTTGACGGGAACGCTAAGCAAAACAGTGCTGGTTCCTGTACGCCCAAGGACAAAACAGTAGCAGAAAATGGAAACTCGTTAGCCCATTCTTCGTTGTTGCTTAATAGCAGCAAAGAGGACAGTGTTGTAGACCATTATGTGCCTTGCACAAACTCTCAAGAACAGGTAAAGTTAGAGGACCACAAACCAATAAACGACTGCTTGCCTGAGGAGCATGCTAATCAGGCATTTGAGCCAGCTGCAGGGTCCTTTTCTGAAACCCAGTCGTCTTTGTTAAGGGATTCGGAGGAGGAGGTGGATGTTGTAGGAGATAGCAGTGCCTCTAAGGAACAGTGTGCTGAAAACACCAACAGCAACCTGAATACTCACCACGACAGTGCATCAATCTCAGGTGAACCTGAACCACATTCTTCGGTGCTGAACTGTGTTTCAGCTCAGATGACAAATGTGTTGGAACTTCAAGAACACAGATACACCTTGAGAACTTCACCACGAAGGGCTGCCCCTGCCAGAAGCAGCCCTACTAAAAATATCTCTCCTTGCAGAGAAAACGGACAGGTTGAGGAAAATAATCTTAGTCCTACTGAAAAGAATGTACCTATAGGTATTAATAATATCAATGAATCTCCCAAAAAGTCTGAAGAAATCAAACAGAATGAAAAAGAGAGAAATAGTAATACGGGAGATCATGGGAGTGATGGACTAAGAAAGCCACTTTCTGAGTCTAGGCATGTTGCTGGATATGTACCACCTGCCAAAGAGAGTGCCAACATCCACACTGCAGAGGAGGATGAGGAAGAGCCTGATGTGTATTACTTTGAATCAGATCATGTGGCATTGAAACACAACAAAGAGTATGTGTAACTATGGTAACCATGAATTCTGCTTTTGTTTCTTACCAAAAAAGATATTATTATTACCAAAATTAAGTATTTACTGTACTTCCACAAAATTTTAAGTGCTTTATAATTTTCATTCTCTTCGGTCTTCATTTTTCTTGTTTCTACCTCAAACAAAATTAAACTCTACTTAATATGCAGTATGGTACAGCAATGTGGTTTATACATTTCTAGCAATCAGGATTCTTGAGTCAGAACTTGGTTTTTTTGAGTTTCTTTGAATTTTTGTTTCTTTAAAAATGCATCTGTTATTTATTTTCCCTTAAAAACTAGCTGGAAGGAAAACCAAAGGAATTATAACCTTTAATTAGATTTCAGTAATTTATCAGTATATCCAATGGACACTGCAGATACAGCTTATACAATTATCATTCTGCTGTACATAAAAGTTAAAGTTAGATACTTTTTGCAGAGTGTCATGGGAAAGAACTCAGCATTATTGTGTTCAGGAAGATGAATTGATCAAATGCATCAACTTTCTCCACAGTAAATTATGTCTACATTGCTATTTATATTAATTACATGTAAATATAGTAGTATTGTTACTACTATTACTGTTCTCTGAGTTGTTTCTATGTTTATCATCTGAATGTGTGTAAGTAGAACTGTGGTAACGATATCTTGTCATAAATGTGCAAGAGATTTTTAAAACAAAAGCACAATTCACTGAAGGAAGTTTACATAGAGAAAATTTGTCTTCAAGTTGATCAGGACACTGTTTTTTATTTCAGTCTTTGTAATGCTGTTTTGACTCCTGTGTTTTGCTGTTTAATAGATGTTCTGTATTTTGTTGTGAGTTCAGAAAGGCCAAGTGCAGATGAACTTTAGTTTGCTTCATATGGAGGGTTGAAGCACTGGTACTAGTTCAGTTTAGTCCAGTACGACTGGATTTTGATATTAGGGTTGCATTGTTTATAAGGTGAAATTTTGTTCAGTATTGGACATGAAAAAAATCATCAAAATCAGAAAATTTTGAATTCAGACACAGGTTAGACAAACTATGATTTCAAAATAATGATCAAATATTTGCATCTTCAGCCATCAATCCAAAGTGGACACTTTTCCCAGTAGATAGAAAGAAAACTACAAATGGGGAAAATGGACTGTTGTCTTTGGGCTCTCTTAGGGTGATTTTGGATCTGTATGTAACAGGACTTCATCTGATGTTAGTACACAGATTCATTAGTAATGTGGTGTGATGTAGGGGCTTGTATTTATTAGGAAAAAATACTGTAAAAATAAAACTAGTTTTTTCTATTCTTAAACACAGATCTAAATTGTCCTTGGAAATTTCATGTTGTGCCCTAATGTTAGCTTTTGACATCCACAGTTCTGAAGAAATGGGTAGCTGTTGTTCAGATTGGCAGCCTGTCTGTGAGACCTTGTTGGGGAGCCTCTGAACTTGCAAGTAGGACTTGGTAGCTTGCTACTAACTTGTTGCCTGAATGCAGAATTCCAGAAGAAGTGGTTATTGTTTTTATTCTGTCTCATATTTCTACTTTCCCAAAGGGAAGTGTGCTACTGGGGAGAGGGAATGTTAGCTCTATGTTTTCTTGATTTAAAAAAATTTTGATAGAACTGGAAAATTTCTGGCTATCCTTTTTTGTTGTTTACATTTATAAGAAAATAGGTCTGGTATATTGATAGTTCTGCATGGTAATAGGATCCTTCTAAAGAACTTAAGTCAATATTCTAAGTCAGTATGAGTGCAGTTGTCATTTAACCAGAATTTCATACTTAAAAGTAAATCAAGTGTAATGCACTGTATCCCTATCCAGTTTTAAAAATAGCTAAGTTCATTAGGGGATACTCTTAATTCATGTGTAACAGTTTTTGAATAGTGTCTTAATTATACCTTTGTTTAATATCATTTGGTACTTAGTTTCTCAAGTGTTAAACTTAAAAAACTCAAAAAAACCCTGCCGGTTTATCTGAAACGTGTTCCCTGATTGTCATACGCAAAGAATTCCAGGATTCCCATGCTATTAATGTAAGTTTAGCAGGAAGTAAAGGATATTCACTTTGCTTGTGGTAGTTCTAGCTAAGCCAAGTGTTCTGGTGTTCTGCATATCACTTCTTCAAATGGTACAGTTGTTTTTCTGTCCTTCATCAGTTTGGGGTTATTACGGGTGATTTTTTCTCTGGTTTATGTTTCTGTTCTCTTTTAAAAGCCAGTTCAGAGAGACATTAGCATCTTGGCTAGGTTGAGAAAGCAGATTTCTCCAAGAAGGCATTAGTATAATTCTTTGGATTGTTCCACAGCAGAAAAAAAGACCCCATTCCTCTGTGTCATAGAAGTAATTTCATATGGCTGTAAACTTTTATTGTTTCTTGTTACATTACATAGCTTGGTGACATACACGTTCATACAGTTGATTTTCACTCTCCGAGAAATTGTGACATTGATATTGATATACCAAAACCTTTGAGAGCTGTTGATAAAACTTGCTTGAGAAAAAAAAAAAACCCAGTAAATGTAAATTGGTGTATTTCTGGATGAATTTTATTGCGTTTTGAATCTTAACATGTTCAAACAATATTCATATATTAATATGTCTGAGGAAACTGGATGATACAGTAGGAAAAATAACTACTACAGATTAAGGAATATTATTATTCAGAGAGAAGGCTGAAATGATGGATGTTCTTTATTAAAATAGATCTGTCCTACAAAGATGGAGATGAGATCTCTAAGCAGGAATTTTATCACAACATAGACTTTTCTGAGATAATAACAGACTGATCTGGGGGTTGTATAGTTGTGAAGTGTTGTTAATGTTTTCTGTTGCTACACACATAATTGGAATTTTTGTGTATTGTAACTGCTCTCAGAAAAGTATGGTTTGGTGTATATTTGAGAATTTTGCTTCTGTATTCTAGCTCAGAAACATTTGCATTTTCTCCTGAGATACTTATATCAAGACCGAACTTCTTGATTTAAAACTTTCTACACTGCTGAATTTTACATTCTGTGCTCAGTATTTTGCATATGTCTTTCCCCAGGCATTTCTCATATTTCTTTGCTGTATCTTTTTATACTGTAATTCTATCTCATACTGCAGCAGCTTACTTTAATTTTCTGTCTGGTGCAGCATTTCATTCTCAGTACTTTCTGCCTTTGCCCAGTGTTTCATTTAGTGCCCTTTTTTGGTTTTGTTCTTTGTTCTTCTTCCTCTCTATTTCCTTTGGAGATTTGCAATGTTTGGCAGATATTAGCTTGCACGAAGGGACAGTCCTTGTTTGACTCTTAGTTTTGGGTTTCAGATGAAAATGTGCTTGAGGAATTGAGGTTTCACATGCATATAATGTTACAGAATGCATTCCTAGGACTCTGTAAACTGGAGTTGGCTTTACAGGAACTATTTAGACCTGGAGGCAAGATCACTGAAATAGAAGCTTTATGCACGAGCAGTTTCCTGCAGGCATTTAATTCTCAGAGCTAGGACCTTGTTCAGTACACAGGTATTTTCATGAGTCTTTATTACCTGATAATATTTAAAATTATAACAGCTGCACTGGCATTAAAGTGAAGACAGGTCAGATGAGGATTTTGATACATCTCTTAAAACCCATTTTTTTGGATTCCTGCCTACAATGGGTTGTACTGTTGCAGAGATCTTGGAAACACAGACAACAGAGGAGGATCATGCAGCAATCAGATTTACATGTACTTAACCACTGATGATAATACTGTTTATGTCTTTGGATCCACCTTAAATACTATATGAATGTGAGGAAAAAAAGAAACATTTTTGGCATTTCCTGTGGCATAGGTTTTATATTCAGTCACAGTTTTTCTGCCTAAAGAATCAAATTTAAGCAGTTCTGTATAAAAGTTCATCTTCCTGCACTGGAATTGTTAGAATAGGACTTGGTGCACCTTGCCATACCAATTAATTGAGAACTGCCCTAAACACAATCTTCTTAAAGTGTAACTGTAACATCCTCTTTCTAAATTTCTAATTTTCTAACTTTGCCTGCACCATGTTTTTTCCTTACCTGGAAAAGATAAAAATCCATGTCTCTCTTCAAATATATTGGCTAATAATAATAATGCAGTTTTATAAGTAAAGCCTGTATATTCAGCTGTGTGTCTCCGAATTAAGGTTAAATTGATCACACAGTAGGGATTTATTTCAATGCACAGATAAGTCTTAACATTCATTTGTGATGATGTCATGTACCTGTGAGTAGCCAATAATTCATTTTCCTGAGATGTTAGTTTTAGTCTGAGGGAACTTTGTTACTGACTTTGTTTCATCTTAAGAAATAAAGGGAATTGGTGTAAATAAAATAGTAACTTCCATAGCAGCAATTTTAATCCATATCTCTGGGTAATTTGCAGAATATCACTAATACAAAAGAATTGATGAAGTATACAATTCTAGTGAAGAAAAAGAGAAGTTAATAATTTTTAGAAAACCAAGGATAATGTCATATATATTACATTATAATGTGATTTAATTCATCCTTTGTTTCACAAAACTGGTGTGGCATACAGTGATATGTTTCTTAAATTACCTATTAATGTAAAACTAAAACATGAAAACTCAGTGTTTTTACAGAGAGTAGTTTCTATTGTCTGGTAGATTGGTCTGTATTCTAAGTAACCAAAACCAAGATTGGCTTTAAGTAAAACCATGTAGAAGTTGGATGCTGCAGGTAGTTGATCCCACAAAATAGAAATACAGGGGAAATCAATTAGCAACTTGTAATATGACTTTCTGATCAACTTCAGTTTGCTTTTGTAGGTAATTGTGTTATTAACATGTGACAGTATAACAGGCATGCAACTACATTTATTTATGCAATCCCTGTATTTTGCTACAGCTTAAAATATGAAGTATTTTGAGAATTTTTTACTGCCACATTACTGTTTTATGGTGTTCTATAAGGTAATTTATGTCTATAAATACTAGTCAAAGGAAAAGTTATGTGACACAAAATTTTTGCAGGACTAAATATTTAGGTGTAGTTAAGAATCTTGTAATAATGGAATCATAAATTATAATTATGTAAACTATTCAGTAAAGACTAGAGCTCTTAGTTTGCAAGAGATAATGCCTTGGGCATGTGCTGCATCAGCTTTTTGCTCCCTAGGAATGGGCACACTCTGACACATTAAATGTCAGGTGCATTTATCACATTGGTTTTTCTCCCCTGAGCAGAGGCATCTTGCTGCCAACCACAGCATCACCCAGCGAGCAGCACTAGCAAACACAGTGCAGTCCTCACTTAAATGGTGCATCCTGGGGAAAGGAATGCTTGGTTCTTTTTGGAGTTTTGTCCTTTACCCCTTGAATTCCTTCCTGATTTTGCAGGATTTGCCTGCTTTTCCTTTTTCTGCCTACATCTGTGTTTTACTTCCAAGAGTCCTCTGTTGCAGCAGTCCACTCGTGGAGGAGTGTGACCTCTGCAGTGCAGGGATGTTTCCCTGTTGGCTGCCTTGATGTGGTACCTCTGGATGTGTGGGCTGATGGATTGATAGAGGAATGTGTGAGGAACAGTTGAATTCTGCTTGCCTGTCTCTTGTAGTGACAGTAGTTATGGTCTCACCTCCTTGCCAAGCTGCCAGTTTTTGGAGAATACATAAGAATTCAGTTTGTCTTTCCAATTTCTTTGGTCAACGTGGACCAAAAATCATGGAGGAGAAAAATACACAAATAAATATAAATATATATATATATAAAAATCCAACCACAAGCAACAGGAAACCTATTATGCGAATACAAAAAAAAAAAGCAGAAAATTGTTTTTCTGCTTGTTCATTTGGAAGTGCTTACCATTTCTAAGGATGTCATTAGTAAATTCATGTAAACTGGAAAATTAATGATCAATGAATAACAAAAATGGTTTTGAGGTGTAGGAAATAGCAGTTGGGAACAAATATCAAATGCCATAGGAATCGTGCTCCTGATTTTAAAAAAAGAGCAGGAAAGCCAAGAAAAGCTGGGGCAGTTGACCAGCACAGCTGTGTGGAGAAGAAGGCTCTGTGGTTTTGGCTGCTGACACAAGGACACTTAAAAGCAGAAGCAATAAATTGTGGTTGTACCAGTTGTGTCAGTGTAAAGTTGTGTGGTGGAACAAGGAATAAATTAATGTTACCATAATTGCCTACTTGGTAGGGATCACTAAAATATTAGTAAGCATAATGATGTCACCAAGAAGACAAGAACAAAGTGACTGCCATTTGCTTTGGGAATGGATTATCTGTATTTGTCAGTTTTAACTAACCCAGTTTGAAATTGCTTCATTACTGATTTTAAGTTTTTGTTCTGGTCCTTCATGAAGTTTTGACAGCACCTCCAGCATGAACTGCAAAACTGATCAGCAGTATCTTTAAAAAAAAAAATTGCACGAGCAATACATACTGAACAAGCTTCTCTCAGTCTGCAGTGGATCCTAATCAATACAGTCGTTCCTTTGGTACAGCAGTACATGCATTTGAGAGTTAGAAAGGTCCTCCTTTTTGGTTTCCTTTAAACTTCATTCCTGGTAGGAATAGCCAGCTGATTTTTCATTTTTCGTTATTGCACATCTTTATTTTGCTTTGGATAGCTCAAAGTAAAAATATTGCTACTGTTTTATATAGCAATCTTTGAAAGTTTTATGCTTCCTAAGAAAGGATCAGCTGTGTTTGTCCATGGTTTATATAGTGAGTACTAATAAAAATACATATTTTACAGCTTTTCTTCCTTATTTCTAACTTGTTCCGCTACTTTAGCCAAAAATATTGATGAATAATGCTTTGTATTGCTGTTAGAACATTCAGCCACTCATGATTGTAGATCATATTCTTGTAATTTGGTTCTAATATTCAGGTATCACTGTAACATATTGAGGGGAATATGTTAATGTGTTCCTATAGCAAGAATATACACCTGAATAATTGAGTGTACATGTGTGTCTTATTTGGGTGACAACCTGCAGAAACTGATTTAGAGTGAGTTGGAGGAGTTCAATAATTGGCATTGTCAGCTTTCTGTGCTTGTGTTATCAGAGGATTTCTGTGCAGCTGGCTCAGTTTCAAAGGCACATGGGTCGCTCTTACTTTGTCTCTGGAATAAAACTGTTCTAAACGGTTCCTTTCCCCAGCATCTTTCTAGAGAAGAGTATCCACGTGGGCATGCTGGAGGAATCCTTGATATTTTCCCTCAGTAAAGGAATTGAGACCATTCTCATTAGAGATGATGAGTGGGGAGGAGAAAAGTTTGGGATATGCTGTCAGTCTATCTTTCTGTGCCATTTGTGAAGAAAACAATTTCTGTCATTATCTCATGTCAGTTCAAGCGTGGAAAATAGAGGAATGACAGGGACCTGTATCATTTTCCCTACTGAATGTCACTATCCTGCAGGGAAACGGTTCAGAGTGCCATCAATATCAAAAGTATTAAACTGTGTATTGAACTGTGTTAACTGGGAGAGGCCTGATGGGTGCTGTTTTGTTGACAGGACTGAAACAAGTTCTGGGTTTAGAGGCACAGAGACCTAATAGCCACTAAAAATTCTGAAAAGTTGCTGGAAATGTGGGTACTTGATAAGGGTGCTTTTGTACAGCTAATATTAAATCCTGAGTGTGTTGGACAGCTCTTGACAAGAATGAAGCCTCTAGAAATGTATGAGCGGATGTTTTGTTTCTGGGGGAGAGTTAAGAATTTAAGAGAGAAGGACATCACAAGTTGATAACCTATAAAATACTGTTCAGATAGTTGAAACACAAAATCTGAAGCTATTGAAGTTGAAAGGTGAAATTTGAATGGAAAATGGTTCTTTTGCATCCAGGTAAATTACTGCAGTAGGATTTGCATTTTTGCCTTAGGATGTGTTGGGTTTTAAAAAATGTCCTTTAAAAATGTGCTTTTTGGATTAGTTTTGTCTTGTTTTAAATAGGTATGAGGCTGACATTTAGAAATAGTGCTTTGTGTTCCGTTCCTGGCACAGTAGATTTGAGGAAGGCATTTAATGTGTGCTCTGCTTGTTTAATGTATAACATAGAGATGCAATTTAATTATTTACTCACCTTTGAAATACTTTAAGATGTCTGAAGCATGAATATTAAATATGCATAGTGAAAGTACAGTAAATGACAGTCTGTGTAAAGAGATTAAGCCAGAGTAAAAAGCAGTTTAATAAAGAGTTGCAGAAAAAGCTGTAAACACCTTGGTCATAGTGTCTAAGCATTAGATAGGTAAAATCCCCCCATATGCTGCTTCCTCCAGGCAAAGGTGCTTTTACAAGCCCTGACAGGGGTTGATGTATGTATGCTCTTATTGATTATACCCTTCAACTCTTTTCTGTTTCTGAAGGGAGATCAAAGAAGGCCCATTCTGCACCAGTCTCTTGTGCGTTCTCATTGCTGTCCTGAGCTCCACACATCCAGCACTGGATCCCAGACTTTCCCAGAGTGCAGTCAGAGATTTTTTAAAATCTTAGTTATGCATCAGAATAATTTGCAAGAAACTCTGCAGTGCCAAAATTACTGTATTGTGACACTGGCAAAGATTTTGGGCCAAGCATAAGAGCTGGGAGTATTTTCTTTTGTATCTGAACTCCAACAAAGCCCAAACAAAAAACCACACATCTTTGAAATGACAGGGTTGTGTTTGATGTGATTCACAGGTTTCTCCAGGGAGTGAATCTCTTTAACTGCAGCTCCTTGGGTGACTTGGAAATTCTAAGTGCAATTAATATTTCCCTTTTCCTACATAATTTATGGTTTTACAAGATGTTTAATATCAAATGCCTTCTCATCTTAGCATACAGTAAGGGAATTTTTTTTAATAGCTATTAGCAGACCAAAATCCAGAGTAATAAATGACCTGGATATGGGAGAGCAGGTTGTAATCTGTACTTTGCTGGAGTGCCAGCAGATGGCAATGAAACAAAGACTTGCTCAAATCCTCCCAGTGACTAATAACCAGTTTTGTGTCACAGCTCTTGGATATACAAAATAATAAAGTTTTTTCTATCTGTATTTTAGCTGTGTTTTATTATGAGACCTATATACACCCTCACATAAAAGAGTTCCTACCTGCACAAGAGCTAATGAGTATTTCTAAATTATGGTACACATTTTTAGTGTCAGAGCTGCCAGAATTGATGGGACTGTATGTTTTAACGTACTGTGAACTATGTAACTGGAGAAGTGAAATTAGTTTTGGGAGTGGAAATTGATGACCAGCAGCTGCACAGCATTTTAGAAGTCAAGAGGATAAATCACTTATTTTAATTAGGCATCGAAGTACATATCTTTGCAAGGTACTGAGTGATGTAAGGCAAGTGTAGCTGCCAAAGGAATTTCAAGAGACTTTGTATATTGATTTTGAGTTGATTTTTTTGTTTGGTGTGAATGTTATCAACACTCACTTTATTTCCCCAGCTAATTTGATTTAGCTACCTAAAAGTTAAAGTCTTTGTTTTATACTATCAGTTGCTGACATCACTCATTTAACTCACTCTTACAGTACAGGATGTTCTTCTCTTCAAGGGAGAGGAAACCTGCAGAAACCATGGAGGTACTCTGTGACTGACAGACTCTCACTGTAAAAATGAAATCATTTATTTAAAAATGCTGAAAGATGTGGCCCCTTTTATAGGTCAGTGCCAAGTCATTTAATATAAAGAACAAGAGTTAACTTAAGAAACATGCAGTTGTTAAGGCAGATCGATTCTATATTCATCAGTTTTTTCTAAAGGCTGCTGTTAAGTCCTGACATAGCAAAACTAAAATCTGTGATATGACTCTGAGTACTGTGATTTGGAAATGTAAATGCTGTTAGAATAGAAATAATGGGGGGAGAAGCTTTTTGAAAGTACATCTCAGCAAACTGGATCAGAATGGACGTGGGTCTCATGAAGGCAATAGCTATGCTATTCTCAATTTGTGTCACAGGCAAGAGAGGAGGCTGCTTTGTACCTAACCACTATTAGAACAAGATTAATGGAAATTAATTGTGTAAGAACTAATTGCTTATGGCATGACTTCCAGAAATCTGGCTCTGCTCTGTGGTAATTACTTCAAGGAGCAGTCCAAAAGAGTGGAGTACTTGTCACTGCAAAAGAAGAACTGAATCAGCAGGAATTCCTGCTGATCAGTGTCAATCTGTAAGAAGTAGCTTTCCTTTTTTAAATATCGGTCCCTCAAACCCTGTGCTAATCAAGGTTTTTCAGCAGAGATTCTAATGCTGTTTCTGTGCTATGCTGAATGATTCAAGTGTTCATCCAGAAGATTCCTGGCAATTAGCATGATCTAAGAACTTGCAAGAGTGTTTCAATACTGGGATTGTGGAAACAGAATTAGATTCTCTGGGGTGAAAGTTTTCCTGCAGAGAAAACAGCTTTGGGTTTTTTGTGTGCTAACAAATTGGTATTTAGCACTGAGGAAAGTGTAACTTCAGTCAGTGGAAGGGACCTCTCTGTGACTTCACTCAAGAGCATGATTGGTTTAGGCAAAGGATGTGGGATTATTTTCCTTGGTAATTCCTGACAGACCTTTCAGAGAAGATGATGCTGGATGATGTAGAGGTCGTTGCTCTGTGAGTGCCTCATTGAGGGATGGAGCTGGTTTTGCAGTAGATTAATGTGCTATTCTCTCTTTTATTAGACTTTTTCAATTTTGGAGAATTTTAACACAACTGCAGGATCTGGAAAGATAGAGAGTAGAATTGTTAGCTACTTTTTAAAATAGTCCTGGAAATTATTCATTCACATGATCTCTTGCATAATGCAGCAGGGGCACTCTGATAGCATTTGAGACTAAGAGGCCAGAATTGCCAGAGGCATCAAGAAGGGGTGGGGTGTGTGTGTTATGTGTAGCTTGCTGCTTTTTCAGGGAAAATAGTTGGCTTTATTACAGTCACAGAGGGTCAGAGAGCCTGTACAGACCTGTGGAAATAGTTGTTTGAAACTTAAAAGAACATTTGCAGACATACATCTCACTGAAAGGTCCTGTTGGAGTTGAAAGGGATGTGCAGTGGTTTGGGGGGAATGCAGTTCTGCAGCAGGTACCAGAATATGGAGTATACAAACTATGTATTTCAGGACTGGTATTTACAATTTTTTTTCCCAGGCAATGAAAGATCCCATAATCCTCATTTTTGTGTATTTCGGTACTTGTGATGCTCATTTGATAACACTACAGTCTTATTCTTGGGCTTCAGAATATATTGATTCATAAAAACTGAATATGGAAGTTAAAGTAAGTAGCCCCAAGTTAATATATATCTTAGCAGAGGTATGAAGAAGTGCTGAAAACCTTTTAGTCTGAGCAGTTGGTTCAAAAACCCCTTTTCTCCAATTATAATGCTAGTCTGTAGTCACAGATCAGTATCATGTGAAATGTTTTTTGAATGATCCTGACATTCTTGTACTTAATTCCATGAAGACCACTTCAGTGAGGTCACGTGAACATTTTAATGAGGGAAGTAACTGAAGTTGAATATTCTTGGGCTTGTGTTATTTTTCCCCAAATGTAAATTCATCTCGTTCCATTCAGACTAAATTATTTAAGGCTACCTCATTAAGATGATTTCCTTCTTCTCTTTACATACGTGAATCATCATTAAATTATCACTTCATTTAAATCTCCAACATTTGGTTGCTTTTTACTTCTGTGTATTTACATGTTTTAAATGAAATTATTACCTTTTTTCACTTTCATTTAGAAAACCAATTGCTTAAATACAATTTGAATAAATGAAGTAAAACAGCTCAAGAAAAAAAATGTTAAATACCTGCCTTTTTCTTAGATGCAAATCTGTGCACACTGCTGAGCCTTTGTTTCTTGGCTCTGTTAACACAAGTTTGGGCACCTGCTGGTGCAAACAGGCTTTTTGCTGTCCAGGGTAAATCCTCTCCCCAGGTATCCTTGAGCTCTTGTGTGTTGTTACAGCTGCACGTACACGAGGCGTTGGCATCGTGCCTGTTTGATTTCCCTGGAGCCCAGGGCTCAGAGGTGCTGTGTGTAGGGGCTGAGGAAGGATCTTCATCCACAGCTGGGGGCTCCTGTAAGCCTGGAGCAACTGAGCCGTGCTCTTGTCTCAGGCCAGTTCTGATCTGCTGGCACCACTTTTGTAAGATGTTGCTGGAGTTAGTTTTTTACCTGCTGATGAATAGCCACATTCATTATCTGGCTTCATGGAGAGTTATTTTGATTAGAACAAACTGGAGTATTTTCCCAGTAGTGAAAATATTCAGTACTGTTCAGTATTAATGGCCTGTTAAACAAGCATTTTAGGTCTCGGTTCCATGTAAACCTGAATAAGTGTAGACAAATGCACATAGTAATAAATTCATAATAGACTCTTGTCCAATTGTTTTTAAAAAAGCTCAGTATTTTAGTTTCAAACTTTAGAAAGTATAGCTATATTCTGTGTTTGTAAATGTTATATTTAAGTGGAAAGAAAGTTACTTTTTCTCATGGAGCACAGCAGTTTAATGTCCAGGAAGAAACTTAAATATTTGAAGGTACAAAGCCTGTATTTTGCCTTAAGACTGTTTACTTCCATCCCCTTAAAGCTGTACCCAATTATTGGTGCAGTCAATTGAACAACTTGAATTACCTCAGTAACCTCTGCATCTTTTCTATAGTACACATGGAATTCATTGTGCCAGGCTTGTCTTTATTTTAGTAATAAGGGAACAGAAAGAAAATTCACTGAAATACTGCAGTAGTGAACAGCTCTTACCTGATTTTAGTATGTGTGTTTTGTGCTGAACTAAATTACAGCTGTAATATTAAATGTCAGAAAACATTGTCATGAAAAAAGTTAATACATAATAATTTGCAACAACGGGGGCCATGGGTAGCTACAGGATTTCAGAAACTGAAGTGGGCAACTGTAACTTTAAAGCTAATAAAAGGTATTAAATGTAGTTAACTGTTTTTTAAAGGCTGTGTTAAAATGTCATGTGACTTCCTGAGTCTGAGATAGCTTTATGAAAAACAGTTTGGAAAGCACACATTACTGGGTACAGGTCTTATATAGACACTCCAAATTGTGTGTGAATCTGGGGTGGCACATTCAAAGGAATACTGACATTTCCATTCAGCTTCTTTATTCTTAGGGGAATCCGTTTTGAATTTATTTTGCAAATTACTTACTCCTTGGTTTGTTGTTACATTTCAAAAATTACTCTCATGTTGTGCTCTAAGGTGGGGCTTCTACAAAATGTTGTGTTTCTAGATCATTCCTGTCCAGCGTTTGGATGGTTGAGTGAAATGTGAAAATTCTGTGGCAGCCACTTGTATTGGGGTAGAAGGAAGCTGATGTTGAACTGGAAGAGAAATGATTTCATTGTGTTTGTGGGGTTTTTAACTTTGTAAGCAAAGCCTGATGGTTACAGGTATGGAGAATATAGGTTGTCCCTGATACCGTATTGTTTCAGCTGCTGTGGAATTTACATTCAAAGGAAACCACTGGAGAGTTAAATACATTTTCCCTTATGGGTTTATATAAATTCATGTAGTCTTAAAGTAAATTTAATATATTTTTACTATAATTCAGTAAAAATATTTGTGAAATGGTTCAGATAAGCAATGAAATCTGGTAGGATCTGGTAGATAACCATGGCTAGTGTTTAGGTGGGGGGTGTCACTTTTAAAGGCAAATGCAGTGAGATGTTTTCCTTTGTCTCTGTAGTTATCAGAGACTGTTACAGACGATTGCTGTACTCGAGGCTCAACGTACTCAAGCAGTTCAAGACCTTGAAAGTTTAGGCAGACACCAGAGAGAAGCACTGAAAGATCCTATTGGATTTGTGGAAAGACTCCAGAAGAAGGTATTTCTGTGGACTTTTCCTAAGTCTTACTTGGAATTTTCTTTGAATAAGTAGTAATTCAGTATCTATAGAAATTGAAAAATAGATATATATACTTGCATAAAAATTATGAGCTTCAAATCTTTCCACTGCTGAGTAAAAATCTTTGCTTTCTTACTAGATCTGTAAGACATAGGTCTTCAATAATTTTATCAGATGCACTTCCTTTCCTTTTTTTGGTACATAGAAATGTAATTGTTAGATTTCTAATTACAGTGTAGATATTTTAAGACAACTTGTAGTCTACAGGTGACTGGAAGTATCAGATCAAAAAATTCTAATCTTTCTCACTTGAGAAACAAAATGTTGTGCTCTGAGTGAATTTGGTAGGGTATGTTAAAAGAGCAGGAAATGTAGTCTGTATTCCAAACCCAAAGTGAACACTAGAAAACATAACTGAGTTACACATAATAGAATATTGTCTGATAGAGAAGAATCCATTTCTATAAAGAAATATTTTCTTTTCAAGCTTTAAAAAACCCTGTAGTAACAGGAGTACTGAAAAGATGTTTTCAGCATGAACCCTGTATCACTGCAGCATCTACCACTGGGAAACACAGTTACCTCCTAGTGGGACAGCAACATGTATTTCAGTGAAGAGTGAAGTTATGGTTCTCTTTTCCTAGGTTTGTAGACATCTAGGTCACGTGTAAGCCCCTTGGTTTCAGAAGTTGTCTTTCTTTTAAGTTTTGAGATGAGTTGATAGCATGCATGATGTAAGAGTGTTGCATTTGATAGTCGTTTTATGGGGAAATACTCATGACAGTTTGAAGTACTCTGGTGTATTTTTGTCCAAAAAGGACCAAAGGAGCGATAGTCTTGCAGGTGACCTTTAAATAAAGAGGTGAGCTTTACAACAGTTTTGTTCTACGCAGAAGACAGCAAAATCAGTGCAAAATAGGCATGAATTTCTCTGATGGGAGGAGTTGAAGCATCAGGTGATGAAACTCTGAATCTTTTGAGTTTCTGGGTTTAGAAAGGTACACGTCCTGAGCTAATGGTATGTTTAATAAAAGACAGTCAGAAACAGGTTATTGAAGTGTCAAACACCTGATTTCAGCTGTGAAATGCACACTTTAAAGTTTTATGCTCAATAAGCCATCATTGACCGTGCCGCTGCATATTTTATATGCACTGTTGTGTATAATTGTTGAAAGATCTCACCTTCTCTTTAAAAAACTGTGCTGCATGGCACTTCAGAAATTCTGGTTTTCCATTCCTCTGTCAAATAAAAAGCAGCATTGGGTTTTGGAGCATTTCAGTATTTGTAGGTTTGGGCTTGGATATAAAAGCATTGCATTAAATACTGCTTTTTACTTTTCATTCTTGTTTTTTCAGGTTGATATGGGTCTTCCATTTCCTCAGAGAGTTGTTCAGCTCCCTGAGATTGCCTGGGACCAATACACCACTAGCCTTGGAAACTTTGAGAGAGAATTCAAGAACCGAAAACGTAACAGCAGGAGAGTGAAGCTGATCTTTGACAAAGGTAAAAGAAAGCAGGCATATGTTAACAGAAAGAAATGACCAGTGTGGAAGTTCAGTAATTCTCCTTTGTGTTGCTTACAGTAGGTATCCCTGCAAGACCAAAAAGTCCTTTGGATCCCAAGAAGGATGGAGAGTCCATTTCGTACTCTGTCTTGCCTTTAAGTGATGGTCCAGAAGGTTCCACAAACAGTCGTCCACAGGTAGTTGTTCAAAAGGAAGGGAAAAAAAATAGAAAACAGCAATTTTGTATTTTTTTTCCCTTTTTAAGTATGGAATGTGAATATCTTAACTGTTACTTCAAATGTTCATGTTGGTGATGGCATGCCATTGCTGTACTCAAATCCCAGAACTAAACTTCGGTTTAGGCAGATTTTGTTTTGAAGTCTCATGCTTTGGTTTGGTGTTGGTTTAACTTAAGTAGGAGGAGGGTTCAAATCAATTATCCCAGCTGTAATTTTTCTAAACACATACTCCATTTTGTGTCCTGTATTTGAGCAGATGATAAGAGGGCGACTTTGCGATGAGACCAAACCTGAAACTTTTAACCAGCTGTGGACTGTAGAGGAACAGGTAACAGGAAACTCTTCAATTTTGTACCTCTGTCAGCATACATGAGCATAAAAGTAAATTGTATGATAATGTTTATAGCACTTGGGAGGTCAGAGTCACATGTATTTAGATATTGGACAACTCATACCTGTACAAGGAAAAATGTATTTATTCCTTGTCGCTGTTGATTTAGAAAAAGCTGGAGCAATTGCTTTTGAAGTATCCACCAGAGGAGGTAGAGTCCCGACGGTGGCAGAAGATAGCAGATGAGCTGGGAAATAGAACAGCAAAGCAGGTAACATGTAAAACACTTGGAGAAGTAATCCCTTATCTTCACTTTTTTTTTTTTAGTATCAGTAAAGAAAATTCAGTGTATTTTCAGTAATCATTTTGTCTTAAAAATGTAACAGCAGGGCCTGCATTTCACCACTAGCAATGTGACTCTTACACTGGATCTCAAATACCAAATGTTAAATGTGCCCCAAAGCCCATGGCAAGGTTGCCAAACCTAATTGTTCATTAGATCTTGACAGCATGAATTTAATTCTGTACATCAAGTGTAGTGACACCAGCTGTGCTCAGAGTTACTCTGTGGTGCTGAATTTCCTGCACATCAGTACTGCAGAATGGGCAGACATGTAAATATCACAGACTGAAGAAAGACACAGATGAGGAGACATATTTCTGCATCTGACTTGCTGGAATTTTTCCCCTAAAATGACAGAATTTCTTCATTTTGACCAGAATTAAAAAATGTTGAAGTTCTGTGTTTCCAGTATTTTAATTTCTTTTATTTCATTTGTATGCTTTCAGATAAAAATATGATTAAGTATTTCAGTATATTGGATCACCTCATTTCTGCTCATAGCTATATTTCTCCACATCTCAAAAAATAGACATGCTTACTTATTTCATAAATGGAGACCTACTTTCTGTGTGCTAACTATGGATAACGTATCTGGCATTCTTAAAAATGAGTTTAGCTGCAGCAGGAAGCAAACTGCTGAAGGTCTTTCTACCACAATTTTTGCAAAATCTTCTGCATATGTTTAAAGAAGGGTAATTTTTTCCTCTGAAAGCTGTCAAAACATCTGGAAATAGTACAAATGCAGCACTGCAAGATAAGTACAAGTTAGAGTAGTTGTCACAAAGTAGAATCCAGAGGATTTCTTTTCCTGGTATTCTAAACCAATGTAGCAATCCTGACAAAATTTTGGAGTGAAGACCAATTACATTTCATTTGACATTGAGTTGTTGCATGTTGTTTTTTTCTAGGTTGCCAGTAGAGTGCAGAAATATTTTATTAAACTGACTAAAGCTGGTATTCCAGTTCCAGGAAGAACACCAAACTTATATTTATATTCCAAAAAGGTGAGACAATATTACAGAATCCTTTGTTTCTGTTTGCATTTGTGTGCAAGTTGAGTTGGAATCATTAATACGTTTAATAGGTTAATAAAGTTACTTAATGAAGTAATTTTTTTGTTTTGCCAGTAGCACTATGGAGTGAATTGGATGTTAATTGTGGTTTCACACTGACACCTCTTAGGGATGTGAAGTGTTCAGATTGCAGGATGAACTGGCAGGGTAGAATGATGTACTTGGGGTACTTCTTCCTCATTTGTAAGTTTACTATAACTGATCAGGAAGTGGTAATGAAAACCCTCTTGGAAGAAAGTAAGGATCTCTGTAATTCATATTGTACAGTAATCTTCTAATTAATAAAACCATAGAAAATGATATATACCTGAGCATGCTGAATTAGCTCAAGCATAGACTTAAGCCTGAAATGTCCATTAAAATGCAGTGTTTTTCTGATCTTGGAATGGCTGAGAAAAAAAATATGGTCTCAAAAAATCTTAATTTATAAAAGCAATGACTAAATTTCTGTGCAGATCTGTCACATATTTTGATTTAAATAATCTTTAAGATGATCTTGGGTACTAATGAGTTCCATAGACAGTGAAAGAAGACAGTCTGAGGTTTCATGGAGATTTTGTTTGTTGGGTTTGGGCTTCTTTTTCTTTCCTCGGTATTTACAAAATTTCTTCAAAACCCTTTACAGTGGCATTTTGTGGAGTAACATTAATGGTTTGCATCCAGGTGTCCATGATGCTTTCTGATAAATAACAGAATAAACTTTCCATTCATCCTACACAAAGGCAGACTTGCAGATTTCTTAGAAAGGTTGGAAACAAAAGTTGCTGTCCATGGGTTGATACAAAGCTCTGCCACCTTGTCTATTGGAAAAGTGCTTTCTGCCAAAAGAACCAAAAACCAGCTGGAAACAGTGATACCTTAAATGCTGTGGAGATTCATCTGTCAGGATTTCAAATTACTTACACAGCTGGGGCTAATTTTGTAGTATAATACTGTGTGGCTGATTTTGACAGGCGTTGAAAATTATAATTGTTTGAGTTCATTATGTCACTCTGTCACTTAAAATTGCCTTGGTCACATCTTTTGTTCTTTCCAGTTCTTTTAATTTTGTTTGGAAAGACCATCATTACAGAATGTGTGTAATGTTGTCAGGCAGCAGATCACTGTATTTGATAAACAGTGGGAGTACTTATAAATCAGTCAGTGTGGGACTTTTTAACTGTATTTTTTACTGATTTGAATAGTGGTCACACCGTGGACAAACCCAGTATAATCAAGAGTGAAACATATTTTCAATAAAATTCTTAACAATCTCATATTGCAAGAGTAATGGTCCCATCATACAGATTTTTCTTAGGCTTCTATCTAGAGTGTAACCAATATTTAGGTCAATTTTTGGAGTGATTCACATCCTTATTGCTGGGTCATAAGTAAGGTCGTTCTGCCCTGGTTTGTATGAAGCAGCATCCCTGTTATATTTGTATCCTGGGTAAGAAATAGAGCAGATGAAAAAGTGAAGCAAACAGTGTATGTGGAGAAATTGAGCTCTGAGCCTGCTAATAGAGCTGTCTGTTAGAGCAGGGATTGACAGCATGTCCCAGGTTAGTTACTCCCAGCTCTGCACTGGAGATAAAATGTGGCAGAAGGGGGATGCAAGGGCTGGTGGAAGCCTGGGTCGTGCCTGTCCTACTTTTGATAAAGAGTAACTGAAGCTGCAGTGTGTCTGCTTTATTGCCCCTAATAGAAGTATGAAAACTGGATGCTAATACTTAAAGCACATACCTATGGGAAAAGAAGAAACATAGATATATTTAATGTGAAGATTTGTGTCAAAAGGGATGGTTCACAGGAAAATACTTGCATTTCTCCACAGGGATTGTTCAGAATGCTTTTTAAAATGGTTACTAGAGAGGTTAGAAGCCTGTTCAGTTTTGAACATCTTGTTGAAGTTACCTTGTATATTTACTCATATGACATATGTCTCTTCTAACTAATGGTACAGGAGATTAAGCAGGATGTATCAGTTTCTTTTCCTGTATAACCATTACCTACTGCTGGTGAAAATAAAACTGGATCAGAGATTTAGAACTCTAGTATTCAGTTCTTCAATTATGGCTTATCATTTTCAATTTAATCCTTATATAATATCATTAGTGCATCTGCTTTTAAGCTTCATCTAGAGATATATTTCCCACAGGGAAAATGATCTTTAAGTGTCTGCTTTTAAGTAGTATTTTAATTCTACACCAAAGGAAGAGAATTCAAATGCTCAGTTCAATTTGTAGGTCACAGCACTGTTATGCATGGCAGTGCTGCTGCATAAGCATGGGCACAGTTTTCCTTTCCTGACTCCAGATCTAGTATTGAGTGCAGATCTGTTTTCTGTTAATAGAAAATGTAAATTACTATGTCAACTCAGGCTGAAATACCATCTATACATGGGTGTATTTAGAGAGGTTTGAGACCTCAAGGGAAACCATAAAAACACCAAAACACAGGTATCTGGTGATCATAAGGCAGAAAGTGGAAAAATGCAACACAATAGGTATAGTACATTCGTCTTAGAAGAAATTATTTTCCTTTTTGCACTGCAGTAGCTCTGCAGATCAGAGGTACCACCTTCTGCTTCTTACTACAGACTTCCATTAAGACCAAACAGAGCTAATCTCAATTCCTCCTGGTAATTCTGTCTGCATAGATGCATTCCATCTAAATCATTTGTGTCATCTGTGCCTTTACTTTTTAAACTGTGCACAACTGTAAGATAATGCTACATGCCTCTCTAGAGATTGAATCCCTCTTTGGAGATAAAGAGTTGGACTCTAATATTACAGGTTTGTAACTGATATAGGAATAAAAGCTCTTGCTAAAAAAGGAGATAGTACTAACTATTGCAAGTATTCCTTTTGCTTTAGCTGTATGAGCAGGTAGGCACTGTGTAAAACAATTCTTTTTTATGGTGCTTAGAGAAAACACTTTCCATGCTTGTGTTTTTGATTCACACTGTAGGGTTTTTTTAAGTCAAGGAATGTAAGTTCTGACATTAAATGTCAAAATGCTGGTCTGGAAAGTAGCTAAGTAAGGGGTTGAGTCGGTTTCATTCACCCCAAATTCTTCTTTTTGATGTTTAATATTCTCCCACTGGGGCATAAGTGATGGGGGCTGAGTGCCTGTAAGTGACCTCTTTTAAAACTGACATTCATTCTACACCTGCAGACAGCATTAAAGTTGGAAGTTTCTAGATGTGCAGTAATGGAGTAATTTATTTCATCTAATGTTTTTTAGGTTCCTTTTCCATGCAGTGGCAATGAAACCCTTTAGAGAGCAGTTCTTTCTAACTCTAGAAGCTTCTTTTTATTGCAATGAATTGCTTTATCTCTCCTGCACCAGGACAATAGGTCTAGACTTGGGCTTTTTTCTAAAGCACAGATAGAAGAAGTTGATAAATGTCAAGCATGAACCTTTTAGCTCTTGGACCTGTGCAAAATTACTTCCGTGCTTTGTCTCACACACCACTGAAAGTTTTTTTAATATTTTTGCTCTCTGGTCCTCAGTCTTCAGAACTGTAGCAGCCTTAACTTTCTGTTTCACTCTTGCTGTCAGCCTCACCTATGTAGGTGGTCGGGGGTTTGTGGTAAGGGCTCTTTCTTGCTGCATTTTTACCAAAGTGCTGCACTGCTTATTGGATTCCACCTATTATGGGGTTGAGCTCCAGCAGTGGGAGGCCATGATACAGAGATATAAGTAATTGGAAACATCATAGATTAATTAGTGCAAAAGAACAAATTCCAGGCAAAGTTTTATCAATGAGGATTATTTAAATAAGGAATGTTTTTAAAAATATACCATTTTTTCACTGTAGTCATCAAGTAGACGGCAACATCCTTTAAATAAACATCTTTTCAAACCTTCAACTTTCATGACATCTCATGAACCTCCAGTTTATATGGATGAAGATGATGACAGATGCAGTTTTCACAGCCATATGGATACTGCAGCAGAAGAGGAAGTATCGGTATGTCATTTAAATTAGAGAATGTCTTGCTTGCTGTCACTGTGACCTTGTTCAGTGTTTAGAGGATTAGGCATCTTCACCATTAGATACCATCAAGTAAGTATTAAATTGTAATAAGATTCATGAGCCATTCTGAATTATAAATACATCACTAATATAAGAGCCTCCAACAGCAACGAATTCAGAGCAAATCAGGAAGGAAGTCTGTAAGTCATAAACAGTTTTGTCCTGAAATATCTCTAAGAAGTTTTAGTTGCATATTTTTAGTAAGTGATCTGGCATAAGAGAGTTTGGAAAATCATGTAGATGATATAGTTGGGATTCTGGTTAAAGATGTGTTTTAGAAAGGTTACACAGAGCCCTAGTAAAATTCAAATGCTATTGGCATCATTGGTTTTTTTTATCTTCTACTGGCTGAATTAATTATGAATTTTGTAAAAGCCACTTCTAAGTGTGAACTAACAGAGTGATTTGTCAATCAACAAGCATATTTATGTATTCTTAGAGGCAAATTCTAGTAGACATCCTAACCCAGTGAATTGCTACATCATGGAGTGTGCTACTTTCCTAATTTATCACATGCAAGCTAATTCCTCATTTATACAGCAAGAATTCAGACATATCTTGTTCCTATTTCCATACAGAATTGTAGAGGGATTATATCCTACTGCTTGGGAGCTGGGCAAGTTTCACAGCTGGTGTGAATCGCTGTGGTTTTCCTGTGTTTCTTAGACTGAAGAACCTGACTAGTTAATTCTATTTTTTTGTGAGCTTAGTGACATCTTGTGTGTGAAAACCTTGTTGCATAACACAAGTATTGAGGCCACCCACTTTAAGTCCATTCATTTTCTTTACTGACCTTTTTTACCTGCACTGCATAGTCGTCCTTAGTGATTACATTTACTTATCTATTTCCCAGTCTTAAATCCCATCTTTACTCGTGTTCTGTGTTCTCTCTGTGATGGTCTTTCAGCTCATCTACAGACATTCCTGATAACTTTGCATATTCCAATAAGAATCTTAAAAGGTCTGGAAGGCAAAATGCGTATTAGAAGAGATGCAATGCAGCTGGTTTTGAGTTAACATGCTTTTGTTCTGTATTGTTTTTAAATACATCTTCTCTAATTGTTCTGAACAGTTTTCTGAAACATTTTGGTTTTGCCATGGTGCCCTAACTCATAATTAATGTGGGCACCATAAATAAACTGGGATTTATTTTTATAAAGACAGAATGCAGTTTCACATTTTTGTAGTGATAACAGTGGTCATGTGCCACACACACAGACTCTTTTTTTAATTTGGCATGATCTTTTCTTCCTTCACTAGAGTAACATTTCCAGATAGATGCAGTTCTGGCTTTCAGTAAGGTAGAAAGACACAGAGGAGCTCAGTTTCCAAAAAGATCCCCACAATCCATGCAAAATAATAGCAATTTGGAAGCAAAAAGAGATTGTAAACTGTATTCAAAATTAATATACAGGGTTCTGTTCCAGTGTTAAAAGTCAGAGCTCACAGTGACAGTTGCTGTCTTGGAGAAAAAAAATACTTTGTGTCATTTTGCAGAAGAAAAGCAGTGTAGCAGGAAAATTAGGTTTTCTTTGATGTCACAGTGGAATTACCACATGCTTTTCCTGTGTAAAGACAAAAAAATTGCCTGATTATTGCCAGTCATAACTATTCCTGAAAAATTATATTTTGGTATAAATGAGTCATTTTCAAGTGAAGACCCACCATTCCTAACAGAGTTCATTGACTTTTCAGTTACAAGTTCTTAATTTTATGAGTAGTCTAATTATTCTAGAACACATCTATTTACTATTCCAGAATGAATTGTCCACACAGGGGCTATTAAAGTGTAATTAATCAGTATACAGTTATTTTGTGATGGGCAGTTTTTCTTGGAAAGATTTTTGAGATTTGCATGGAAGGTAAATCCCTGTTTTATATTAAAGAGAATGTAGCTTATCACTACACAACTAAATTGTGTCATTTAACCATAACCTTTCTGATAGTTTGCAGTCTAGTCCTTTACATAGGTTCATAATTGCAATTAAATAATTGATAAGGCCTTTCAGAAATGTAGTAAAGCCTGTTTCCCTCACTTTCTTTAATAAATGTACTAAATAATACAGAATCTTCAATCTTCACAGATTCATAAAAAGAAATGGAAATTACACATTCAGGCTACATTAGAAGAATTTTAATCACTGTCTTCAAGTTTTAGTTGTTTTCCCTACCTGAAGGTTCCTGTCAGTGTAGGATTTGAAAACTGCTCTACATCAGTAAAGACCTGTCATCTTTGAGAACTGGTGACATCTACCAACTACAGCTGCTACAATAAAATCATTACCTTGAAATGAACATCTGAACTAGAATTAGAGATTCTGTCCTTTCATAACAGATCCTCAGCCTTTGTTGAAGGAAACTCTGAGAAAAAAACAGAACTCACATGTCTTTGAAAAAGAGAGAACCATTTGTAGTACCTCTCTGGCAAAGATGTCTGCACTGGCCCATGGGGAGACAAAGTGCTTCATAATTTATGAAAAAATAACAGTCTGTTTTCATAAGCTGTTAAGAGACAATAAAGGGATAAAGGGAGTTGGATAACTCTGAAAGCTCTGCTCCTTCAGTCATGGCATGGTGTTTCTCATTGCATTTTATTCTTCCCAATAAAGGTAAGAAGTTAATACTGGGTATGTGTATTATGATTTTAAAAATACTTTTCCAGTATGTTAGACTGTATTGCTATCATTATTAATTATACATAGTGATTTATGGAACAAATACATGTCTTACTAATTACTGTATTCCTACAGTAAGAATATTTTTCTGTGGTTTTTTACCTTGAACAGGATGAAGAGAGTATTCCAGTAACATATCGAGAGTTACCCGAATACAAAGAACTGTTAGAGTTTAAAAAATTGAAGAAACAGAAACTCCAGCAGATGCATGCAGAAAGTGGGTTTGTGCAGCACGTGGGATTTAAGGTGAGTGCATGAGATTTTCCTCTGTTGCTCAGTGGAATGTAGAAGTTTTCCAAGAGAATGTGGTTTGAATTTCCTGTAAAGGTTTTGTTTAATATAACAAGTTTGCTTCCTTAGTTCTTGTTCACTGAGTCTCTTTTCCCTCATTTTCTTTAAGAAAAACAGCCCACATAATTCACTCTGGTAGCTCAGCTTTCCCTGAATGCTGATGTTATATGGACATTAATAAACATTCTGCCTTTTTCTCACATTATGGAAATACAGCTTGTATGAGAGCCTTGTTAAATCATGACAGAATTCCATTTCACACTACACTCTGTTTTGACAGTGATTCATTAATGATAATTTTCTGATTATGAATTTGGAGTAATTTTGCCTCCACCTGAGCCAAAGAAGGGACAGAGATTTTGGATGAGAGTAATAGATTAATAATTTTTTGTTTTATAGCAACTTCACACACATCAGGCGATAACTGATAGAAGTTGAAGCAAGGACATTAAAAAATGTTTATGTAAAATTAAGAAAATAAACATTAATTAAATTGATACGTTGTCCCAGTAACAACCATTAATAGGCAACATGAAAGAAAAGCCCTTCTCAAAATCTCATTTTCTGGTTTGCAAGGGATTTTGTGTCTAACTGGTTGCTATAACTGTTGGAATAGGGTTTTTAATGTTACGGAGATAGATTTATTTTCTAATACCCTTTTACATAAGAATGCCAGGATAGTTCAAGGTTCAATTCAAGTTGACTGTAAAATTAAGACAGCCTCATCAGTTGATACTGACAGATTTAAGTTATTAGACCACCAAGGTGCTTCTTATTTTTGTTGGTTTTAGTTGGCATCATATGTTCAATATTTCATTTTGTGGGGATTTTTTAAATTAGCATTTTCTTCCCCCCAGAATTTGAAACTTTATTCAAGCAAACCAGATTTTAACAAACTGCTTTTTCTACATAAAATTATTCTGAGAAGTAAAATGGCATTGCATGGTGTCAAGCATTTGAAGTTTGAAAGTTTCTTTGCATTTGATGCATTATAGTAAGCTGTGAAATCAGGTGATCATGGGCTGTTTTCCCTCAGGAAATTCACTCTGGGCTGGACAGACCTCACCTAATAAGCAGCCATTGAGAAGAGTTTTGGTTCTGCACAGCCTTTGGCCTCATTTACTACACATTATTCAACCTGTGCTTTGAATATTGAATTATTGAATCCCTTGTGGACTTTTTATGGCTTTCAGTGCTAGAATATCCGAGCAATTTGCAAATACTTCTTTTCTTCATTACGAAATTAAAGGCAGAGTATTATTTCTGTTTCACAGGGCAGAGGGGAGCTGGAGCACAAAAATTCAGGTCAAGGCTTTCCACTGTCTTGGTTCTCAAATTCAGATAACTGGAGCCCATTTTTCAGTTCTGGCATTATTCTGAACTTGATATTTTCAAAGAACAGCTCTTGGTCCAGTGGTCCCTCCTCCTTCCCAGCCCTCACACTCCCAAAGCCAGCTGTGGATGGGGGTGCAGCTGTGGCAGAGCTGTGTGTGAGGGGTTGGGAGCCCGGAGTGCCCCGGGGGTGGCAGGAGCAGCTGCTGTGCCCGGGGGTTTCTTTTGCTGAGACAGAGCTGCAGGTCCTGATAGATGGGGAGAGGATGAGCTGTGGGAACACAGGCTTGTTTCCCACGTTCTGTTTTCATTTTCAGTCCTGTCTGCAGCACTCTTCATAGTTCAGAGTTTTGAAAAGTTCTCCTTGCCTGCAAGTCCCATTTTATTGGTTTGGGTTTTTTGATCAAATATTTTTGCATTTCTGCCCCTCTTCTACACCACTATGAATTTTTCATCTAGTCTTTCATGTTTTTTAGGGTTTTTTCGCTTCATGCCACACTCTTGCACTTGGGATTAGTTCTTCTCTTCTTACTCAGTTTTAGTTCAGACCTCCATTTTCCTTCTCTGAATGTGTTATTCCCCTTCCTTCCCAGCCACCTGGCTTTCAGTTCCAGCCCACTGGTGATGTGTTACTGCATTTCCTGAGCTGGAAAGAGCATCAGGGTGCCCTGTTGATCCACAGCCCCCAGCAAGCTCTGGTGGTCTGCTCTTACTGCCCCTTCTGCCCTGCCAAGGCTGACATTCCATGGCCTGTGCTGTGTCCCAGCAGTGCCTGGAGCCTCCTGAGGATAAGCAGTGCCTGCAGGCAGGGCTGGGCTGCTTTTCTCAGCAGGGTCATGCCAGGGGGGAGCATTAGGGGAGTGGGAAGCAAGGCAAAACTTGCTGGATCCTCAGGGCTCTGGAGGCCTCTCGTAGAGAATGAGGCTCCTTTATCCACGGATGCATTGTGCTCCATGGTGAGGAGAATTTGGCTGTGGGGGCTGGCAGAGCACAGGGGCACACTGAGGTTTCCTGGGGTGAGCTGGTGGGCACTGTCAGCCATGGAGGTGCCTCCAGTGCTGTTTGCTCAGGGCTCTCCCATCTGCTCCACAGTGTGATAACTGCGGGATTGAACCTATCCAGGGGGTTCGGTGGCACTGCCAGGACTGCCCTCAAGAGATGTCCTTGGATTTCTGTGATTCGTGTTCAGACTGGTGAGCAGCCCGTGCTTCTACTTGTGATTTGTCATGAGACTGAATCTCTCTACTGCATAATTGCTATGTAGGGTGGAAATCTTTCTCCAGCACTGGACACATGTCCTGTGTTGAGTAAAGTGGAGGATAATTTAGCATCTCTTTGTGGGAGATATATTTTGTAAGCAGATTCTGGATGTATAGTTTTATTTTTTTTAATACAGTGGACAGATAGGTTTGGTACAGTTAAATGGAAGGGGGAATTAGACTTTATGAATGAACTGCTATCCAGTTTGGTATGAATCTGTTCGTATGATCACTGTTTCTGAAAGTTAAAGATAAGGAAAATATTTGACTTTTAAACTGTTATCTTTTTTCTTTCCCTTGCAGTCTGCATGAAACAGAGATTCATAAGGAAGATCACCAGTTAGAACCTATTTACAGAGCAGAGACATTTTTAGACAGAGACTACTGCATGTCCCAGGGCACCAGTTACAATTATCTTGACCCAAACTACTTTCCAGCAAACAGATGACATGGGAAGCAGGTCTACCATCTTGGGTTTACTATCCTCTTTGAAAAATAACAATGGCACCATTGTTAATTCTGTGCACATTTTGGAAAGACTCTGCTTTCCCTGAAATGTCACTCACAGCATGACAGCTTCCTGGGTGTACTTGTCAAACTACAGCTTTGAGCTGTCATGGTTCTAGATCACTGAACAGCAGCTGAACATTCCTAGTGTGCAGAAGGTTTCACTGGGAGTCTTTTCTTTCACCACGTTAGTGGCTTTTAGGTGGTGAATCTAAACAAAAGAAACACAAAAGGGTGAGCCAGAAATGAGAGCACACATTAAAGATAGAGTAAATTCCAAAGGCTTTGAAGAACTTGGTTATAATAAGATCCAGAGGAGATGAAGTATTTATATAAAAACAGTTTAGTAGCTTGCAGTTTTGTTGTGAAATAGTTTTCAGCACAGTAACTGACTTCTTTAGGCAAGGTTTTAACCAATGACAGTGTTTGCTTCTAGGCTGTACTCTAAAAATACTCACTGTCTCGGCGGTGGTTGGCTACGGGCCTTTATTAAATCGGAGCTGCTTAATCATGTTGACCTTCAATTTTTTTAATTTTTTTTAAAACCACAACGAACTCTATTTACCAACAGTGAAGCACTACAGGGGGCAACTGTGGCATTGCTTCCTTAACCAGCTCATGGTGTGTGAATGTTATAAAATTGTCACTCAGATATATTTTTTAAATGTAATGTTATATAAGATGATCATGTGATGTGTACAAAATATGGTGAAAAGTGCCAGTGCTAGTAACTGTGTAAAGTCTCTAATACTCAACATTTACTCCTTTAAAATAAAATACACAGCCTTCTGCCTCTGTATTTGGAGTTGTTAGTGCAACTCATCAAAGAAAACTGCCTAATATAAAATCATATATATGGTAATAATTTTTCCTCTTTTGTAGTCTGCACAAGATCCATGAAAGATTGTATTTTTATTACTATTTAAACAGTGATTAAATTTAGCCTGAGCAGTGAGCAAGGGTTCACATGCATTCTTTTATACTGCTGGATTTTGTTGTGCATCATTTAAAACATTTTGTATGTTTCTTCTTATCTGTGTATACAGTATGTTCTTAAATAATGTTCAATTGTCAGGAGAACTGTGAGAAATAAACTATGTGGATACAGTCTGTTTATATATAGAATGCTTGCTGTGACTTCCTTTCTGTGTAGTTCTGCCTCTCTCATGGAGTTGGGAAGCATTTCCAGGACGTTGGGACGGGCCCGGCTCCGCCCGCCCGGCCCGGCAGGATCCGCGTTCCTCTCTCCTCCCCCTGCCACAGACTCACAGAAAATCCACACCTCGATCCCGTGTATACCATGGTTGGAGAAGCTTTGTAATTATTGTGACATATTTTACTTAATATATTTTTTATTGAAATGTATAGCTTGTGATTCAGAACCACTTGATTATTTTATAACTGTAATAGACTTCCAGTTGCTTTGAAACTAGAATACTCAGAGCAATTAGCTAGGAAACAAAGGAATTTGACTTTAGAAGATGGCAATAAGAAGGGTAATTGGCTGGCTGCGCCTAGTAACATTCATTAGAAGTTGGTCAGTATTTTTGCAGTAACGTTAGGTGTAGCTATTTTTTGATTCAGAAAACAGAATTTAGACATTTAATCTATTTAGAAAGTAACACAGTACAGTTACTAAAACACTGAGCAAGTATCATATGTAAACATATCTCACATATCTCATATACTTAGTTAAATTTAATAAACCTTAAAAAAACACAACACAAAACTCACATGATATATTTTAGTTTTAATTGGAAAAGATAACTGCTCTGAGAGGCTAAGACCATAAAAATAGGCTTTCCACATTCATGGTCTTTATAGGAAACTAGAGTTGGTGAAGGTGTATGATCAGGAAGAGGATCTGTGGTAATATTGGTTTTCTGAAAAAAGATACGGGAATAAAGAAAAGTAAATTAGAGAAAATACTAAGTCATCAATTTAGGATAGCTTGGAAAGAAGAAAAGATCTTGGGATCCTTGGAACAAGATTGGAAGCCAAAGGCTAATTTCAAGTCTGAATCACCCAAGATAGAAGTGTCTTGGATAAGTCCTATTTTATTGAATATGTATAAATATTAGTGTTTCCCTATGCATGCATATACAGCTATTTCTCCTGCATACATGATGAACGTATGCAAATAGGTATCTAATGCACATACACCAATTAAAGCATGGGAGTTTTTGGTTTTTTCCACAGAAAAGATTTAGAAGCAGAAAGAAAAATTAAACTGAAAGTGTACAGTAAAGTAATTTTTGTAATTCGATTTTAAAACCCTCCAACAAAATAGCAGCTGATCGTTGCCTTTGTTCCCATCCTGCACAAGACTCCACACTTTATAATTTCTGCTGTAATGAAATACCGTAGAAAATTCTGCAGAAAGCCTACCCAGATGAATTTGCAGCTCATGGTAGGTGCAGAGTGCTGTGCTTTTTAAAAGAGGCGCCGCAGCTGCAGCCGCTGGGCCAGGGCTGCCCTCGGAGCTGCCGGGGCACTGCAGGCGCTGCTGCTGCTGCTGCTGCTCACAGCCGGGGCTGGAGAAGCACTTCCAGAGCAGCCGAGGTAAAATTAGGCTGTAGAAGGACCCAGGGAAGAAGGAGCACCCAGGATATGAAGGATAAGAACATACGTAAAACAGACCCTAGAAAATAATTGAATTAGCATCTACAGGGCAAATGCTGAGGAAGAGAAGGAAACAGAAGAATGTGCCCTGACTGGGAAAAGGACATACTCTGTAAGCATGCTGATTTGAGCTATATTTTCAAGTCATGTACTGTGCTTTGAAAAGGATTAAACCCACATATACTGTAACAGAAATCATTACTCCTCATTGTTGTACATGTTTTATTTGTATTATGTCTTCATTACAAGAAAGGTAACTTTAAAAATGCAAATCTGCTGCATAAAGTACACCTTTGACAGTACAAGCAATCATGCAACCCACTTTCACTGTGAATTCATCCAGTAGTTCCAGTAAGAGGATGCAGTTACTTTACAGCAATGTCAAACAAGCTTTTATTTAGCTGTCAGTATTACCAAAGAAACTCCACAATATTTTAGTTAGCCTAACAGAAATACGATAGCACTTTTACAGACTTTTTTGCAGATTACAGATAAATGGCTTACTAAAGGTGCAAGCAACATGAATCAAATAATCCCTGACATTTTCCTTTTTTGGTTTCCCACTCCACCACACCCTCCCAAGGTTTGGCCAGTACAAGACAACAGATGATGATCTGAATTTTGCATTTGAAATAGTTCCAAAGTGTAATTTAAAGATGACATGAGATGTTCTGGCTCATAACCAACTTTACATACGGACTTCAATAGCTATGGCACAACTGCTGTTAACAGGGATCATTACTGGAGTGCACATTTAACTGTACAATACAATCATCATTCTCAGCTCACAGAACTGGGAAGTCATAAAATCATAGCATTCCCAGCAGAAGACAAGACTGTCTCAAAAATGGTGTCTGCTCCCCAATAATGGATTGACAGACTTCCACAACATTCAACTGTATCTTCAATGAATTTTTCTCCTTGCAACAGTGTTCTGGGGATGTGTGAAAAGTTTAACTTGTAGCTTGACTAATCCCAGCTCTCTTAGAGCTGCATGTTACAGAGAAGAGGTTCCAGTCACTAAAGCCCAAGAACAAGCTAAGTCACACCACAAAAATTAATACTGTTAATTAAAAGAAAATAATCATTGAGAAACCTGTAGGCAATAGCCCTAATGTCAGTCTGCTGGACAGTGACTGGGGTAGGTGGGGAGCTCCCTGCTGGCCAGGCACTGTCCTGTTTCCCCTGGAGTGTGTGTGACCATCAAATAAAACACCAGAGCTGCTGCTCACCTTGCTGCTTTAAACCCGGGAAGAGCAAACACCCAAGAAAATAAAACGCAGTTCTTAGAGTGGGGTTAGCATACAGACCACTTTCTTGTGAGTGTACTGTCAGAACAAAGATTTCATCAGTAACACATGCACAAATTCCAGACACCTCTCAAGGAAGCAGCACTGCTTTGACCAGCAAATCATGGCTGTGGGTGCTCGTGGGCAAGGCTGTGGACACACCTTACACACCATTACTGCATTTCTGGTGAAAAAGAAAATGCTGCCTCTTCCTTTTTCAGAAAAGAGTCAATTGTCTTGCAGATTTCCATGAAAACATCCTCCTGTGTTCCTTCTGCATCAACCTGTGAAGCAGGAAAAAAACAGTTTTAATTAAGTTACAAAGAATTTTCTCAGACTAAACACTGGCACAAAAAACTGGTCTAATATAAAATGAAAGTTGTTCTGTTTCATGGTAGAAACACTAATGTAGAGGAGCAGCTTCAATAAACCAGATTAGTCATTTTGTCTCCACAGATTTCTGTAAGAAGATTCTGCAGGCTCGATGGTCTGTAGCAAAGTACATGAGTCAAGTGAGGGAGCTTAAACTCCAGGTACTCGTGTTTTAAAGTAAAGTTACACCTTTGATACAGAGCAGTTGTCACGGGCTCTGCCCATCACTCCAGCCTGCCGAGGTCCTTCTGAAGGGCTGCACAGCACTCCGGGGTTTGGCCACTCCACAGTAACTTAGCAAATCAATGTGCTGCAATTGTATTTGGAAACTTGGTGAACTGGTTCTGGTTTTATGACACCCTTTGCTCCTATCTTTTATAAGGGCACTGCTTTTGTGGTATAAGAACTCAAATTTCATGGAAGCACTTCTTTTCTTGAACACACCAAAAATTCAGTTTTCTGACCAAGCTATTTTTCATGACTGCACTTCACAAAAACAAGACCAATTTACTTTCCTGTGCCGAAGGTGAGAGAGCTGCATTTCAGCAGAGAGAAATGGCACTTGCAGCCAGTAAAACTTGTCTGTGTTCCCTGGAAAACGTGAGGCAGAACTGAGCTGTTCCGAGCAATGGGTTTCATGTCCATGCCATGTTGTGTCACCTGGGGAAGGAGAGCTGTCTTTGCCCTCACAGCAGTGGCAGAAGTAGCATTCACACTGGCTGAGTACTCCATGCAGATGCCTATGCTGATTATTCCTTTGCTCAAATGCCTGCTGAGAGCTTTGGTCTTTACACAAAGCAAGATTCTTCTCTGCTTCTCCATGCTTAGTCTTTCATGCATGCATGACATGAAGTTTGCACAAGATTAAATGGACTCATGACAACTTTGTGAAAGGATCTTTTTCTGAACTGCTGCACTTTCATCTCCAAGTTGCTGACTAGAAAGCCAGACAATTGTAGTCTTTGAAGGGGACACCCCTGCCTATAATACTTCCTGCCATTTTTGGTCTGCAGGAGAACTAAGGAAGTTTCATATTCAAATAAATGTATTTTTAAATAGTCCAAGATATTCTGCCCAGATATGATGCTGACTTGCAGCCAGCTCCTGTACAGCTGCGTGCAGTCCATGACATCTGAGTGCCTCGGTGCTGAGTGCTGTGTGGGAGGCAGCAGCTGCTCCTTGCAGGGCTGCAGGCACTGCAGGCTCTCCTTGGCTTTCACTCTGTGGCACCGCGGGCGCTGCGGGGTTTGGTCCCTGCCGGAGGTGCTGGCACTCCTCAGCCACTGCACACCCAGAGCTCAGCCCTGGACACCCAGCCCAGCCTGCCCTCTGCAGAGCTGAGGCAGGGACAGGCACGGCCTGATGCCTCAGAAAGGGCACTTCTCCCACAGGGGCTGCTCATCTTTCAGGAGTGTTTGGAAGTGGGGGGTGCTGCTAGCAGCAAAGAGGAAACAGGAGTGATGACCATTCTGAACTAAATGTGTACCTTGTCCAGTTAAAACCAGCAATTCCCATCTCAGCTGCTGTACAACACCTTGTTTGTACTGTCTCAAGTGCCAAGACAACTGTTTTCCTACGGCTATCCCACAGGAAATACACTGCATGCAGGGTGAAGGCCACAGCCCTTTCAAGCTCTCATCTTAACATGTATTTTTATTATCTCTTCATAAATACTCCTGCACCTCCAACTGATCTAATCTTATCAGCACAGCTGATTGCCACTGGCTTTTTGGTGACCTCCTTAGAACTGGGACTCATACTCAGGTCTAGATCTAAGGAGTTGTGATGAAGAATCAGTTCTGTGAGCATGGAAACCCTTCATGATGGGCTGGAATGCTGACTTCCTAACAGTAGCAATAAAATATGGATGGGCCTGAATAATGACAGCCCCAGTGCTTCCCATGCTGGCCTCCTAAATAACAAAGGCCCAATTCATAAACCTAACTTAACATCGTGGCACAAAACTAACTTAATGTGCCAATAATTCACATCTAGTACTAGAGTAATTCAACAACACTCTCAGCAGCTCCAGAGAAAAATCTGTGTATTTCTCTTCCTCAGATCATAACAAACCTCATAAATTAGGCCTGTTTTCAAAGCTATTTAAGGCTAGCTTCTCATAAAACAAGATCCTTATTCGGTTTTCCACAGTTTTGAAATGCAGCTATGGCTTTTGGTAACTTTAGATACAGAAAAATTGAATGAGCTCATACGAAAAATTACTGGAGCAACCATCCCTATGGTACAATGTTGCTCCTTTTGTCATTAAAATCAATCAATCAAGTTTTTTGTCAAAATCTCCATTTGTTGTAGGTTTTGAAATTTAGAACTCTAAACATCTACTGCCACTGAATGTCTGTCGAGAGGATGGCTGAGGACAGACTCTGGAATGAGCCCAGTAGTTAGAATCTTCTCACTGAAGGACAGGCAGGTTCAGCTGTGTTGTCACTAACATTTATCTCTTTGTCATTAGTGTGTGTCAGAAAATCTCTCTGAGACTGCAGCACCTGGTTCTCACAGCAATGGACCAGGCTGTCTAAATCCACTGGAAACACATTGCCCCGAGCCCTATTCGTATTAGACACGAATTTTCTGTTGTTTTATCTATGATCCCCTGCTAATGTTTCTGGTGTATCTTTCTAGATCAGTTTCTCATCTAATGGGCCACAAAGCACCAAAGGGGGAGTGGAGAATCACTTGTTCCTTTGTTCCTCTCATCCTTATCTATCAGGGTTAATGGGTCTCTGCTAACCTTTCAAAAGATGGAAATAAACCACATAACTGCTCTCACTATTAGCAGTGATTCCCCCTTCTGGAAAGGGGGACTCACCCTCACACACAGTTATAATGGGATCAGCAAGGGAAGGCTCAGAGGGGAGCACTGGGAGAGGGTGGATGGTCACATGTTCTTTCATAGTGGTTATGGAAAATGTGATTGCAAGTGATTTTAGAAAGAAATAGTAGAATAACACTGAGAAAAAAAAGAAAAGAAAATAAGCACAGAAAAATTAACTGCTGTTGGACTTTGTAGGCTAAGCTTTCATAGCATGTGATCTGAAATAGTCAAAGCTTTTGGACACCCCAATTCCTCTGTTTGGCTTATTTGTTGTACTCATGCCCTTTTCCAGATTTTGAATAGGAAACTTGTATGTAAGGCACGTGCCAGGTGTCTGATGTCAGCCAGGTAGGATCTGGGCTGTCTTGCTTGACTACCAAGGCATTGCTCTTCTCTTTTACTTACTATCCTCCTACATACTGTCACTTCAGAAAAGCTTTAAAGGATGAGTCAGATATTAAAAACAATCCTTTTTTTTTCCTCCCTTTCTTCTCAGCTGAGAGAGGGCCATCTATTCAAAGGGATTTACATTTAGCCATGTCAAAACACAAGTAGGTGTCTACTAAATTTTCAGATGAACTTTTCTGTCCAGCTACCTTGGAACTCACTGAGAAACAGATTTAAAACCAGCAGTGTCTGTCTGCTTACTACTATAATGCATTTAGTTTCATTTCATTTAATGTCATTTATCTGAAGCACCTGATTCCCACAGAATCAGGCAGCTTGCAGGCAGTTTTTGAGAGGAGTGCTTTCAGCCCGTGCATTTCCAGTACAAGGTCTTTACTGAAAAGCAGACATTTGCTGTCCTTAGCAGCAGGTGTGTGTTCTGTAGCTGACTACAAAAGGAACTATGGCATATTAAACTAAATTCCCAAAACATGATAAAAAAAATTAATTGAAAAATTTCTGACTTATTAGTCTCAACTAACTTACCTTCCAAAACACAATTTAGAAACTTAATGCCTCAGCAGAAAAAAGGTGAGGACACGATTGCCTTAGCCCTTCATTCTTCAGGCAATTCCTCTTCCCTTGCAAATATGTACACAGCTCTTCATCTCAGCAGGGTGCTGGGAGCACTGCTGTTGTTTATTCCTGTCAGGTTCACAGGTGTTTCATCTGCACCCACAGCCTTCACCCTCTGTCCCTGCCTCAAGCCTCCACTGCTGAGCAGGAACACAAAGAGGGAAGCTTGGCCAAAGGGCAATTTCCAACACAGTCCTGATCTGTTTTCCAACACAGGTCACTGTTCTTGTTCAGAGGCCAGCAGAATGGAAAAATGTTCCAGCTCCACAGATCAGTGTGGTGTTACAAATACACCTATGCTCCATTACTCCAGGTTGGGGAAAGTCATAACATCCTCCAGGATTAAAGTGGGAATGCTGCTACAAGATACCATAAACCTTTGTCTCTTCTGTGCAAGTAAAGCAAGGAGAGAATTCCCAATGAGCTGAATGACCTGGCAGAGGGAGCCAGGTCAGAGCTGGTTTTTTCTGTCTGCACTGTGCTTGTCAGGCTCCATCCAAGCACGCCTCAACGCCTGTTCCAATGCACAGAGTAAGAGAGCTCATCTGCCACTGTACTCTCACCACACCTTGATGTGCTGTGACAGATCTGGTCCTCCTCTGCTGGGTGCACAGCCAACCTCTAATTCCCACACCAGACCTTTTGCTGGCCTTCTGCCCAGGACTGAATTTTACATTTGCATATTTAATCAGCCTGTTTCAGGACTCCAAACCTTTGGAGTGGATAGGACAAGTTAAATATATCCCACTCTTGTCATGTGCTGTTCCCCGTCAGTAGAATATTTTGTCCAACCCTAAATACACTTGAACTGGAGAAATTAAATTACAGCAGTATGCCAACCTGCTTTTCTTGTTGCACAAGTCTATTTCTGATTTTCTTTTCCGTGGCCAGGTGGAGCTGGATGCTGCAGTCAAGCCCTTATAAAACACAATGACTTACACAATTAGTGCTTAGAATGTGGTGATCCTGAACCACAGGCTGCAGTAAGCTGGTAGAAAAGGTTAATGCTGAATCTTCCTGGAAGTCAGGGGATTTAGACTCTGATACTCCTCTAGAATGTCAACACCCACTCCTCTGCATGCCTGCAGAAGTACATTGCTGCAGTCCCAAGGGACATACAGCTCATGTGGGCTTTTCACTGAAGAGCTGCTTCTGCTGAAAAACCAAACCTAGGCAGGCATCAAAGATTCTTTTAGACTCCTCTTCCTCTCTTTAAACAGCTTCTGTTCAGATGCTCTGGCCACTGCTTATCCTGGGATCACAGACTGATCAGGATCTCCAGATAGCACCTTCAGCAAGGCATTGCCTCCTGGAAGCTATGGGATCCCACCAGCTTTGCCTAAGAAAAGGAGTGCAGTAGCCTCTGCTCTGTAGGTACGTGGAGGTCCATGGGTGATTTAAAAGAAATCCATGAATACAGAATTTATTTTAAGGGGTCTTCAAATCAACACTGGTAAATTAACTTTGGTGGCTTTGTCTGAAATGGATGGGAAACACACACACAGTTCCTACAGGAAACAGAGTTACAGAGGCAGCAGCATCTCCATGGGAGCATAACATCTTCAGCCAGCACTGGTCACTGTTGGAGAGTGATAAACACACGTAGGAATGAACAAATCCCCAACACTGAAAATATGTGATGTTTTAATTAAAATGGGAAAGAAAAGTATTGAACATCTTAGACTGCCTCTAGGTAAAGTCTCAATCTTCTGTGTGTGTGCGTGATATTACAAATAAAAAAATACAAAGACTGTTTTAACCTAGCCTACAGGTTAACCAAACAACAACAAAAAAAAAGCAGTCAGAAGTAATATTTGGTATATTTGATCAGAAATTATTATTGCCAGTTTCTCTGCTTTCCACCTGAATTTCCCTTCATCATTCAGAGAACACCCACTGGCTGCTAATGTCAATGCTTGGCCGTGTGTAAAATCTGTTGCTATAAATAAGAAACTAAACCCATGTCCTGGGAATTGCAAACTTCCTCTTGACTCTCTGCTTTCTTCAACAAATGTAGCTTAAACATATTCACTACTAAAACAGTTTTAAAGGACATTTTCCACAATAATGTTTATAAAGCTGGTCTTACAGAGCTTTCATACCCAATGGTTCCACCTGAAATGGATATATGGTAAACACCACATTCACAGAAGCAAGGTCAGACAGGGTACAGACATTGTAAGAAAAGCAGTGTAGGCACTGTTCAAGCAAAGCACAGGTATTTTCTAACACGCAAATACACAATGTCAGCTTCCCCAAAACGAATGGCACGGCTACAAATCACATACCCAGCTCTGACCCACAGATCTGGCAAGTTCCTTGGGGAGCTAATGAGCTACCAGCTTTCAAGAGAAGAGTGCATATCTTGCCATGACACAGGGGATGGAGCAGGAACTTGAGCAGAAGCATTAAGGAAGGGCAAGCAAAGTCCATGTCCAGTGAAATGAGGCAGACCATGACTGCAAAACCTGTGTGAACTATTAAGTGCAGTTTCACTCTCTTTGGGGCTGGCACTTCCCTGATGCTTCCAAAAGGGAAACACTGTGGTAGGCACAGCTCCCTGGAACAGGATATTGAGACAGAGAGCTCTGTTTTCCTTGGCATTGTGCTGTGTTGGTGTATTGTGTGTTGTACTGAATTTTTAGTTAGGAACATCATTGCAATTTTGGCAAGACAGCTTCTCAAAGAAAAAACAAATAAACTACATAATTGTTTGTAAGCCTAAAGATGAAAAGTAAGCAGGATCTTTTTTCTGCCACTTAGACTTTGTCTTATGTGCAATTATTGTTGGAGTTAGGAAAGACCACAAATCAGGACTCTTCCTTTGAGTATCATTTTCTCAGCATTGTGTCACCTATGCTGTTCTCAGGTCGGGATACTGGTGCATTAATTAGCTGCACATTTCTCTTTAGGGAACTTTGCAAAGGAGAAAAGTTTGGGGCAGGTGATTTGCATGTTTGCTACAGCCTCTAGAAAAAATACATCCCATACTATTTCCCGAAATTATGACTGGATTCTTTCTCTTTTAGTACAAGACACAGCAGCAGGACTAGATCTTTCTGTAACTGAGCTAAGGGACAGTTTGCCACGACAGAGCAGAGGAATAAAAAAAATCTAAACCCAAATCCTATGTAAATGAGTCTACAGCTCAGATGTGCCAGCTAAGTACACTGATGGAATTTATCTTGCTTCTCTGTAAAGTATTGATTATAGAATAAAAAGAATGTTTTAAATATCACATCGTGAACAGGAGCAAACTGAGATAATTCACTGAAATTAATATAACCATGTTATTTATTCCAGCAAAAAGATCTTTCTTGTATGCAGGTCTGTTTATTTCAGGATATACACCTTCAGTTTTGAAAGGGCTTTAGATTATCTTTCATTCTAATTCTGAAAGTCCTTATAGAGTAATAAATCCTAATACTTAAAGAAAAGCTTTCCAGAATTTATGTTTAATAAGAGATTCTATACAGATGAGTTATTGATTCAGGATATGTTCTCTGACTAAGGATAAATCTGTGGTTTTATTCTTTCAGGCTATTCTGGGGAACTCAGAAGTTTGCAAAGTTGCAAACAAACCAGGGAATTGTAAAATGAGAACAACTCAAAAGTGCAGGAACAGTTCATAAATGGTGTCATATCAGTGTTTTCCAAGTACTGCTCATTTAATTGAAGTGAAAAGCAATAATTTAATTAAAAAGGTCAAGTAATTTACCTTGCATAACTGTGTCTTGCTTTCATAGTATGCAATCAGAGGGTTTGATGCTTGGTAGTAGCTTTCAATTCTTTCCTCTGTGGTTTCAGTGTTCTCAGAGCTCTGCCTGCTGTGATTCCTCATCAGAAGGCGACTGCTCATGGTTTCTGCAGAGCACTCCAGGCAGAGCACAAGCTTTGGTTCCCCAATCTAGAGAAAAAGGAAAACAACAGGCAGTCAAAGTACTGGCCCAGCAGAAGAGATTTTGTTTGGATAACACCAAAACAGTCATCAAGGAATTTATTAGCAAATAGTATTTGCCTATGGAGAAATTATGCTTATTAACAAGCACCTCTCATTGCAGCAGCACTAAGGGACGCCAGCATTGAGCAGCAAGGCTGTGCTTGCCTGGGCTCCACACTTGCCAGATCCTATCTCTGTCAGATAAAGAGACAGGATCTGACAAATTCTGGCTACTTGGACTGAAGAGTGCCAGTTCATTATTTGCTTGATGCAAACAGCACAGGACTTATGGAACACTTGACTCAGTTGTATTTGTAGCCTTTTCTTTGTTCAGTGTGTGAAAAGGGAGTGGTGAACTACAGCTTAGCATTTCAAGATGCAGTAGGAGGAAATGTCCACATAAAATGAACCCACTTGAGATGGAAATAACAACTGACAGGCTCAGGGACAGCATCAAATATTCACAGGAATATATCCTGTGAGTTACTTTATGTCCCACAGTATTTTATCTCCTTGTTTGCAGTGTACCCACACCATTCCCACCCATGCTGTGAAGGATATGATACATTTCTCTGCATTTCAAATTAGCAAGTAATTTCCAAATTCTGTGGGAAGCTGTTCCTTTAATGCTGTTTGGCTAGTGCCAAACAAGTAATGAGGGAGAGTCTGTCCTTTCCTTTAATAAAAATAAATACAGATTTATTTATTTTTATTCTTAGGCCTGGCAAAGATCATAAATAATTGTCTCTCTCTACATTTGACCATAGATATTGCAACATTTTATGGGAAGAAAAGAAATGGTAAGAAAGAGCAAAATGTTCTTTATGGTATTTCAGGAGAGAGCTAAAAGTTCTAAACACAAATCCTCATCATTCTTTCCATGAAACACTGAAAAATATATATGTCACTTAGCATAAATCTTGGAATGCACTGTCATGCACCCTGCTCACGCCCAGTACCCTCTGACACAAGATTTTGTATGAACAAAAACTGCTGGGCTGAGCCCAAAGCAATAAATTCCACTGTCTCAAGCAAAATAAAGGTGTTATGGGATTAAAAGTTAATTTTTCCGTGCAGTTATGTATTTAATCCTTCAATGACACTCTCAGTCTTTTTCTCATCCCTTCTCTTTCCAGCAGGGATCTGGAAAACACTTTTTAGGAAACAGTGAGAAGTCTTGGAAAAAGATGACTGCTCTTCACACTAATGACCATTACAAAATCATATCTTTACTGTGGCTACAGCAAAGAAAGTCTAAATGACCAATATATGGAAATTGTCATTGTTATCTTTGTTGACGGCCCTTAAAGGAAGAAACATTCTAAAATATTTCATGTCAGGCCTTCAGCATTTGACTGAGGATGTCTGGATTGTGTTGACCTTTCTACTACCTTTAATGACTTTCTAAGAGGAGCTGAAGCCAGGGGATTATGTCAGACAGTTCAATGACAGCCTTATATCTACCCATTTTTTGCACACAGAAAACATTAATGCTATTAGCTGTAGCAGCACTGGGTTTGGGGATTAAAAAGGCCAACAAGGCAGTTCTAATAGTGCAACAGACATAGAGAATTAAAAAAAGATGTGGGCTTAATCAATGATTTAAACAAATGCCCTTTTGTATAATTGGATTAGCATGGTGAGAAGTTATTTCCTCCCAGTTTTACATGAGGAATTCCATTAATTATAAATTCTAAATTATTATATATATATTCCACTAATTATATCATTCTAAATTATAATAGAGTAAGTGGGAAATAATTCCCTTCATCAGTTCTATCATCACCTTACAATGAGCATATGAAGGAGTCTAGTGACTGATAGGATCAGATAATAGTATCTTGTTTGATACTCAGTCTGATTTGCTTTTCAAAAATTTACATGGTTTTCTTAAAAGTTTCACTATTGCTATCTGGAATTCAAACCATTACAGAAATATCTTTCTTCCAAACTAAAACCCATAAAAAGTGGAAGTAATGCCCTTATCAGGTATTACAGTCATTTTTGCTCCTTTATTTAATTACTATTTTCGTGACACAATTTATCTTAAATAATATATACCAAACAAGTGTAATGTGTTGAGTCTACTCTGTCTCACTGGGTGCTTCCTGCCTGCTGCTGTGGAATATATAATTTAATAATGTTTTTTCACCATCTAGAAAGACTGAGGGGGGAACAGAGTTTTGTTCCTCTCTAGAATTAGGGCTGAGTAAAAGCACAGTTGTGTCATAGAAGGGAACTGGGTAAAACTGGCTGGAGAATAAGCTGCTTCTACATAGCTCATTCTGTTTATGAGTCAAGCTCTGAAATATAAGAATTCTTGATGTCTTCCAAGTAGAACAGGTCTTTGTTAACAATTATAAAGCTTTTTACATATTGTGTAGATATGTAGCACTATTCTTCTGTACTTTGCTGCCATTAATTAGTAAGGCCTGATGTGCACCTCTTTTTATTCAATTATAATTTAAGAACTTCTCATCACCCTTTGGAAAGAACTGCAAAGCATTATCTCAAAAATATTTTTAAAAGGTGGAAAATAGATCTCCAAATAACCTAAATAGTTTGGCATATTAAGCCCTCAGCCTTACAAATATTGGTAGTGTTTCAAAGGATGCATTTTTAAGTGAGCAATAAAAAGCAACTAGGCATGTAATTGTTGTTTCAGAGATTTAAAAGTCTTCCCAGTCTTTCTGAGCAGCTCACAGTCAGCCTGTGAAAAGTGGACACAAGGCACAACAGGGGTGAATTAGCATGTTCAAAAGGGTCACTTGAGGTCCTTGTCTTTTACTCCAAATACCAAATGCAGTCCAGGACCACGGCAGCTTTTGCTTTCAAGGAACTTCAAGGAGCTCTGCTTCAGCACTGGATGCATTAAACTAATTTGTCTGGCAGTTCCTCAGTGCAGGACACTCCAATCTTGAAATCCCACTGCATAATGCAGACAAGTGTCCACAGGACACAAACATGCATGCCTGCCAGAGAAACAGCTCTGCTGAAATAGTTCCTTCTTAGACACAAAATGAAAGAAATCTCCAGCATCTTTTTAATAGTCTACAGCATTTTATTAAAGGGACTAAAAAGTCAACATTTCTATGAATGGCTTCTACAGCAAATTCCATTTCTCACTATTTTGTCTGGCTTTTGATGCTTACATTTTGCCAGGCTTTTAAGGTAATCAACTAAATAAAGCAGCTAAAGGCTAGTAAGAAAAGTGGGGATTCATTAAAGTTTTATGATCTTATAAACTTTTTTAGGACATTTTTGGAGTGTAATATGATGTAACATATACTACACACATATAACTATTATCCCTAATTCTCCACTTCTTCTCTCCTGAACGCTGGCAGATTCATTCCCAGGCTTAGACAGAGTATTTTCTGCAGACTGAGAAATGCACGGCTGAGAGTTCTCTCTGGGTCTCAGCACATTCTGAGGAAATCGATAGCTCTGGGAACTGCCACGCAGGCACTTGCAGAACGCTCTTTTTATGGCTGTGCCACCTGCTACTCATCACAAAAATTAAATCTGTGTTTGGCTGTTTCAAGTGGCAGCAAGCTTTAGCAGAGCTGGCTTACTGGTAATAAATATTAACTGGGAAGATACCTACTTCTGTGAACCTGCATCAGACAGTGCTTGATCAGATTTTCATGAGAAGTACAGCACTCTCCACTAGAACCAGAAAACTGCTTCTAGAATGATTTTTTCCACTATATGTGAGTTGTTCCTGGTTTACATTAAACTGAGGTGAAATCAGCCTTTACTTCTCCTTGTATTCTAGTGTCTGTGTAGGTAAGGGCAACAGCTAGATTTGCTATACTGATGGGGTGTCAAAATGTCAGTGACCAGCAGCACAGCTCTGCTGGATTGGCTTTTTACACGTCCCTGCTGCAGTCAGCTGAAGAGAGGGACCAAAGCAGCACCAGAATTCCACGAGTTACAGCAGCATTACAGTTTGTATGGTCACCTTGCTCTCAAACTCCTCTGCGTCCTTCAGCTCTTGGGGATACCCATCGATCAGGAATCCTTTTGTGTCCCCTAGCCTGGAAACCATGGCTTCCTTCAGTAGCTCTAGAACAATACCCTGCATGGGAAAGAGAGGGGATTAGTTGGTTAATTAATAAGAAAGACTGATACCTTTGTTTGTTGCACTGACTTTGGTCCTACACCCTTGCAAACAGCCCTGTTTGGCTATAAGTAGGTCCTGTGAAAACAGGTGTTTTTCTTGTCCTGCAGGTAGCAGGACACCCTGCTCTTTATTCTCTCAGGACCAGCTCTACCACAAATCTAATGTTGCAATCCATCCAAGATTTCCCAAAGTGCCCTCCAGATAGCTCAGAATATTTCATAGTTTCAAAATGAATGTTAATACCTGTGAAACTCTAGAGCACTGCTGCAGAATTTTCCAATCTGATTGCATTTTGCTATGTCACTGGCATAATTACATCACATGGAAAGTGACCCCATCTGACCAAACACACTGAAGAGTAAAGCAATCAAAATCAAGCCCAAGCACAGCTTTTAGTTTCCCCTGAGCAGCATTTCCTAGTATCTTTCATTAACAAACACATCCTCTGACCTAGCTGCAGTTGCTGAAGACCCACCAAGAGCTGGGACCGTGGACCTGCCATGTAAAAGTCAGGTCCTGCTGAGAACAACACCCTCTGCATTCACAGTCTCCATTAAGCTGCAGTCCAGCTACTCTGGGATGTCAGCCAGCTCTGCAGGGAGCTGCTGCAGGTACTGTGATTTAAAATAGCTGCCAGGAGGACCAGCTCTGAATCTGAAATGTAATGCTATAAAAAGGACATAAAGTTTCTGTTTCCTGTGCTTACACTTACATTTTGCAATGCATCTGTCTCACTGTATTTCATGTCTAATTTATTGCCTGTGTGAAACATAAAGAAATACTGGCACTGAAAGGGGAAACAAGTGCCACAGATTTGGCAACAAGGAAATGTCTCCCTGAGGTTACAGATTAATTTTACTGAAATGGGGATCATCAGCTCCAGTATCTATTTCCACTGTTTTAGACAATATATCACTGCCTCTGTTTAACTATTAGAACCCCAGATAAAACCATCACTCACGCCAGGCACAGGTTCACCACATTCCACGATGTCTTTGATCAATTTACTTCTCTCTGATAATGATGATAACTCATTTTGGAGAAGGTCACTAGTGGACAGGTGAGTAAATCCATATTTCTCAGCTAACTGTTTGCATTGGCTACCTTTACCAGAGCCAGGCCCACCTATGTGAGGGAAAAAATAACTAGAATTAGAAAAGAACAAAAATCTTCCAATTCTCAAACTGTAGACACCAAGACAATGAGAGGAAAGTGATGACACTATTTTGCAATTTTTTTTTTTTTATAGAGACACTATCTATGGTAGAACAAGTCATATACTTCCCTTCCAACACAACTACAGTGCTGACTCAAAAATGTGTTGAAGTCGAAGGAGTCACAACAGTGTGAAATCTCTCACAGAGGAGAACCTGTTCCTAAGCCACTATTGGCACGTTAAAGAAAAACATAAAACAGCCTGTGGAAAAGGGTATTTGACTCAGTTCATGTTCAGTTTGTCAGCTGCAACAAATAGTAGCAAAGTAATGTTCACTGCACCACAGCGAGGGAGATAACAGCGAGCACCCACCTGCACCCGGCCCCGTCTGTGGGACACAGCGGGCAGGAGGGAAGGGCACTGACCCAGGGAATGAATGCTGTGGGACACAGCGGGCAGGAGGGAAGGGCACTGACCCAGGGAATGAATGCTGTGGGACACAGCGGGCAGGAGGGAAGGGCACTAACCCAGGGAATGAATGCTGTGGGACACAGCGGGCAGGAGGGAAGGGCACTGACCCAGGGAATGCTGTGGTGTCCCCTGGCAGGAATGGCACCTCCAGCCTCCTGCTTCCCTTGGCCGGCGAGCCGCCTCCAGCGCAGGGCCCTGAGCTCTGCCCGTGCCGCTCCGCAGCTGCGGGCGCTGCCTGGCCCAGCTCCTCCCTTCTCCCTCCGCTCCAAGGCCATGGCATGGGAAGCCTAGGGCCTCTCTCTTCGGGCTCCAGCTGCACCTTGCAGCCACCCGTGCCTGGCTGGAGGGAAGGACAGCCCGTGGAACCTGCTGGAAGGCGCCTGTCAGGTGTCCCCGCGGCGGTGCCTGCAGCGCCGCTGGCACGGCTGAGGCGAGGCCCTGAGGCGCCGTGCCGGTGCCAGGGCGGGGGGCGGCAAAGCAAATTGCTGCTGTGAATGCGGAGAAAGTCTCACCGCGTGTAGCAGCAATTTTGCAGCCTTTGATGGATCTATTCAGAAGATCTACTGCAGCAGGAGGTAATTATAGCCTTGGAGGGAGACAATGCTCAAACTCTTTCCAGTAAAGTTTTTCCAGCAGGTGACCTGTGTTATTTATCAGCTGTTGGGATCTGCAGGTAGGGCTGCACAGCTCTGCTATGTGCATTTAAGATGCTAGAAAATATGTGGCTTTCCTGTTTCCTTGTCTTTCCACAAACAAATATAGGAATAACATGTTCACAATAGAGCAAATTTAGCACCGTCTCTGCCTCACTTGAACTGTCTTCTAACTTTTGCATTCAATGTAAGAAATAATCGCTCTGAGCATATTAATTTTCAGAGAAATTACAGTACTGTAGTGAGACTAAAAATTGGGTCATAAAGGAGTAGCATCAAAGGAAGGGGTTTGTCTTCTGTGCTCTGCAGTTTTTATTTCAGCTTCCCAAGGAGAATGACCAGCCTGTGGTGTGAGAATCACACCTGGGCTACAATTTTTCTAGAACTATCTGTGTTACAGGCTTATCTTCTGGCCAGTGTGGGTTGCACCTTGTTTTTCTATTGCTGTAGGATGAAGAATGTTATTCTTTTGTAAAACCACTAGTTGAAAGAAAACATGGGAAAAAATAGGAGTGGCTATAAAGAAACAGATGTAGTGAAATTGCAAGCAAATTACCAGTAATGAATCCCTTAAATATTTGAGTGGCAATTAGTTGTATTTCTGGCCTGTTGTGGGGTGTTTTTTTAGATCAGTAAGTTTGTTTACACATTTTGTCTCCTGGCCTTGAAAATGCTAACAGTGCGGTAATCTAATCCTATTTATTTGGTGTATACATACAGTATTTTAAAAAACCCAGCTATAAAGACAATTGTATTCTTTTTCTTATATAATTGTTTCTGTTCTGAATGCAGAGCCTAATGAGAAATTTCATAATTTCTCCTCATATACAAAATAAACTAGATCTCTTTTTAGAAATAAGAGTACAAGGACATTTTTGGTTTTTTAGCAGGGAAATATTCAGATAATTTGATGTGCTTCTAATACCTTTGTGTGTTAGTATTTTAAGAGAGAACACTGTCAGAATGGCACAATATGCAGGGCATACACCATAATGAATGTGCCTCCAAAACATTAATTAAAATTAACATTTTTTTAAATAGAAAACAAAGCAGAGATTAACATACTGAGCTCTTTAAAGAGTCAAAAACATATTTGAGTAAGTTATGTCCTAAAAGTGGTAGTTTTTGTGGCCACATATTGATTTAGAGTCATCTGATAAGTAGCAAAGCATCCTACTGCTTGACAAATCCAACCCACTTTATCAAGTCTCGTGCTTTCTTATGCAGGAATGAGACCACAGATCTTGCATGGCATGATCTAAGAAGAGACTGAATTCCCCAGGAAATTCAGCACTGAGGGCTGAGCACAACTTGGCCTTTACACCAGTATTAATTTACGTGTCTGAAATTAAAGTATTATCTTGTCTCCCTCTGAAGTTCTTTTATGTGACTGAAATAGAGCTATTCAGGTGAGAAAGGATGTGAAAGTGCATTTTCTTACTAATTAGGTGTTTCCTTCTTGCTCAGAGTATATACTTAAAAGACTGCTGCATAAGCAGCTTTAATGGCAAATTAATCCTGCAGCCATGAGGCTCACAATCAATTTGTAGTGTTACAAAAATTGTACCTGTTCTTTTAGTGGCTATTTTTCTTAAATCTATTCATTTTTTTAAAAGAAAAAATCACGTGAAGAAAGTTCATCTGGAATAACAGCTGCATATGAAACATGAGAAAGGCTAGCAAAAAGATTTTTTCAGTTAAGGCTTCACTGCAACTTGTTACGCTGTTTTTCATATGGAAAATACTTCGGGCACTGAAAAAGGAAATCAAGCTTTCCCAATAGCTCAATTGTTAGCAGAAAAATATATCCCCACTTTTGTTGTGAAGGCGTAAGGTTCTTTGTGAACACAGTCATTTTTTCTGTGTGCTGTCATCTTGTGATCTGCCTACGTATTCTTTGGAAAAAAAAAAAGTGTTGGTTCAAGATAGCTTGTTATTCAGATTAATCATGTTGTCTTCTGATTTCTATATATGCCATGAAGATTTCTATATATGACATTCTAGCTAAAGCCTAGAAAACAGCCAGAGGAATTATGAGTGTGATGTGACCTGTAGGACAATATAGAATTACCAGCAGTTCTTCAATGATAGCATGCTTTTGTATTTTCCTGGTATTGCCCAGAGCATTACACCTTGCTTTAAAGCTCATTTGGTAACTTAATAAAAATCAAAAAATTGCAGGTGAAGAAATTAAGAACATTGTATTAATCAGTGAGGTTATTCTTGGAAACAGAACTCTCTGATTGTCCCTTTGTGCTTTTTGATACAAATAGTAAGCAAGAATGTGGAACCAGAGGACTAACACAGCAATTAAATGCAGTTCTCTATTGCTTTTTTGCAGACCAGGCCAGATTAAAAGGTCTGTGCCATCCCTTAGAGCAGTATTCCTTTCCATTATGTTGATTCATCAGCCTGTGAGAGGGGATCTTCTGGTAAATGACTTTCTGGCAGCACTGCTGACTGAGGTGGGTACTTTTCCCCATTTAATTATTGACTGCAGAAATCTCAGGGAGAGCCCTTCAAGGGGAGAAGGGTGGTCTGGGTGGGTGGGTAATGACCAATTGCCCAGGCAGGGCTCCTGGGTGTCCAACTGCAGCCAGCCCCAGATCATCAGAGGTCCCATCTCTCCTCCCTCCTGCCCAAATCTCCCCCAGACTGGAAGGGCCAAGGAGCCTGGGCATGTGACTAAAATGAACGACTCTGACCTAGAGCCCATCTCCAGCAGATGAATTAATGACAGAGGGAGCTGGGAGTGCTGCTCGGGTGAGCAGGGCCAGGAACAAGCAATATGAGCAGTGCATGGGCCAGCCTTGCTCTCAGGAATACTGGTGGAGCAGAAGTGTCATGCAGACACACTGAGATGTCTCTATTTTCAATCTCACAAGTTTATCATATACCAAAATATCATGAGCATTTATATAAAATGCCAGCAGTAGGATTTACAAGACAGTCCCACCATTTATTTTGAAATGTTTCAATTTCAAGACCTTGTTATCATAATGAGTATCATCCCTGTATCAGGGAGAAGTGCCTGCAGGGGAAACCTAGCTGCACAAGGGAGCCTCAGAAGTCTGAAATGAAAACAAAATAGCCCCAGTCAATCTATCAATTCAAGCAAAAATTTTGGAGGCCTTGATCACTTTGGCAATTTTATCAATGCTACTTGGATTATATAGACAAGTAAAAATAAACCTTAACTTGAGAATATAGCATTTGAAGGCTTCTCAATAGCACCCTATCTGTTGTTGACAAATTACTTTAGTCTAAGTGAAACGATACAGAAATTGTGCTATTGTTTAACAACAACAAAATTTAACAACAACAAAAAAACCCTCAACACTTTCTTTGTATTTCTTTTTTCCTGAGAAATTATTTTCATTAGAAAACAACATGTTGTACATGTTGGCAGAGTGATGCAATATCTTGGGATATCACTGAGTTTTCATCCTTCTTAAAGAAGATGTGAAGTTAATTTCATGGGAAGTCAGGGAAATCGGCCTTTGAAAGGATTTACAGTTAGCTTGGTGTAACTGGGGGTTTAATTATCAGAACTGCTCATTCTGTGCTTCTCTGATTGCAAAAGGAGCTGCAATACAGGTTCTGTAGCATAATTTGAGTTGGAAGGGAGTTCATCTGGTTAAACCTTATACTCAAAGCAGGCCTAAATTCATGATTAATTGAATTGAGTTGTGTCATTCAAGGTCTGACATACCTGGGACAAATAAAGAGTTTGAATTTTGTGATATATTTACTTACTGAATTCTAGTGTGTGTGCAAGAAGCTCCTCTCTGCAGCTGATAATGTCTACTTCTAGGTGTAAATGGTGAGAATATCTTCAGTGTCAGAAAAAGCTGGTCTTTCTTACATTGAGTTTAAGCAATTAGCAGCTTTAGATTTATCAGCAAGAATATAACAAAAATTCTGTAGAGGAAAGTGTTACATTAGCTAAGCTTTAAACACCTATTTACAAGTCAGCAGGGAGTTTGTTTCTGATCCAAAGTGTGGAAAGATTCCTGAAACCTCCTGTTCTACTTTCAGCCTCAATCAAAGCCAAATATTTTCTGAAGTTCCCGCAGAGGCCAGGGAGGGGCAATGCTCCCAGAACTGTGTTATGTATGACAGCTTTGTGGATGCAGTATGGAATATGCAGTAGTTAAGAATTAGAAGGTTGTTCAACATTCATTGTGGTTAAAATTGATTACACAGGGGTTTTGTTTGTTTGTTTGTTTATCTTTTAATGACTGGCAATAATTATTTAAGTTTTGAATATTTATTAGAGCATCACCCAGTTTTATCTTTGTGCCTCTTTATATATTTTTTTCTCTTGAATTTTATGTTTCTGGCAAAATTTATCTTTGTTTTGCCTCTTTTATTATCCTGCTTTTATCTCCTATATTTTTTTACTTGCTGGTACTCTTTCTCTACTTTACAATATGGATAGAACATTGACATTGTTGCTTAATTAATCCAACTTGACTGTTATTCCAATTAATTACTACATTAACTCTGATGTAAATTTTTGCTAATTAGATGATTTCTTTTTCTTTCCCTTTTTGGAAAATTTTCAAGGGTAATTAGGGGGGGAAGGATCTGCCTGTTTCTTTCCCCTTGTCCTAAACAATATCTCTGTTTGTCAGGTGTGGCAGATGGTGCATTTATTTTGATTTGTTTGTGAACTTCTTCAAATGTACATCTTTAAAACTCTAGCTTTCAAACACCTTTATAAGCATCTTATTATTTCTCATGAAATAATACACAGCTATGTAATGAGTCAACATCCTTATTGACACCTGTGCCCAGTTTTTCCCCATTCCAGCAGCCTGCTCTCCTAACCCAACTTCTCTGCTCTCTCTCTAGTCAAGGCATCATGGGCTGAACATCTCTAGCACTGCTCACTCCAACAGAGCACTTCATCACTCACATTTGGGGCTTTTTTCCCTTCTCCCCATCCCCAACAGTTCTGTTCTGTTCCTTTGAGATTTTTTCATATTTTTCTTTCACTCTTGTGCCACTCACAGTGATCAGATTTCAGCTCTTGGCTGACATGGAAGGTCAGGCCTTCCTGCCTGCACAAACGTGTGTGTTTGGGCAGTGTGTGTAGAGCTAAAGCTGGAGTGCTTGTGGCTCAGCAGGTGATCCGTGCAGATTTACCTGCCTGAAAAGGACACAAGGCAAAAGAGCCTGTGCAAGAAATCTGTCTCTGGGAAATAACATTTGCTTTCACAGTGGAATAAAGTCAAGATTTTGTAGACAAATGAGCAATCACGGGGGTCTCATGTTGCTCAAAACACCTCAACAAACCCACAAAAAACCTCTCACTCTTCTCAGACTTTAAGAAACATTTTCTAACTTTAAGACTTTAAGAAACATTTTCAGGGGTGCAAGGATGGAGGGATGGAAACAGAAGTATTTTGGGAAAAAGTATAAATCATTCTAGATAATTTTTTGAAAATTAACCCATGTTTGGACTTAGTAAAACTTTTCATGTTAATTTTTAAAGAATATTGAGTTTTGATTAAGGCACAATTTCTCTCTGCTCCCAAAAAGCATTTACTTGAAAATCTGAGCAGGAATAACTAGGAAAAAGGTATGATTTTGATTTTAACCTGCAAGATGGCTACTAGATGTCCTATAAAATTTATAAATGAAGATTTAAAATCACTCATCGTAAAATAAAAAGATTCCCAGAGGCAAATGAAAAATATGCTTTGCCATGGACAATTTGAGGCAAAATTTCTGAGTGTGTTCTCCTTTTTTTTTTTTCCTTACAAATCTGCTTGTACAAACCCAAATGTTTTGTGGTTTTTTTTTCAATAAGATATGTGAGACAGAGAGAATTAAAATTTTTCACTGTAGTGAACAGCAGGAAGGTGTATTTCAGTAAGCATAGATCACAGTTTGCTTAAAGACTGAAAATTAGGTGTTATGAACCCTTCCCTTAAGAAAAGTCTCCAGTGAACTCTTCAGTAACCTAATTTTACTTTCTCAAACACATAACAATTGAGTTGCAATAACTTGAGTCAACTTGTGGCATAAGAGAGCGTGGGATAAAATTGCAACATGGGAACATTCTTTTAATAGAATTTTAGGTTGCAAGGAACTTCTTGTTCCTTGGAACAAGGAACTTTAGTCAAATAACTGTTATACTGGGATCAGCTACAGCAGGTTGATCTGAACTCTGTCAGGTTGGGGTTTGAACATCTGTAAGGATGGGGACTTTACAGTTTCTGGGCAACTTGTTCCAGTATTTGACTACCCTCACAGTAAAAAAGTGGGGTTTGTGTTCAGGTGAATTTTAATGCATTTGATGTTGTCCCCATTTTCTCTTGTCCTGTCGCTGGGCACTATTGAGAAGATTAAGGCTCCCTCATCTTCATTCCCTCCCATCGGGTAATTATTTGTACTTAACAGTAAAATCCTCTGGAGCCTTCTCTTCTCCAGGCTGAATAGTCCCAGTTCTCTCAGCCTCTCCTCAAATGAAAGATGCTTCTGTTCCTCAAACATCTTTGTGGTACCACACTCAGTCCAGTAAATCATTATCTGTCTTGTACTGGGAGCCCAGACTGGACACAGCACTCCAGATGAATCCACAGCAGTGTGAATAGGGAAGGATCATCTCCCTCAGCCTATAGGTATTGGAATATTTTTGATGCTTACTGAATTCTGAATGAAACTTCCATTCACTTATTGTTAGTTTTGGAAGTCCTTTTTTTTTTTTCCCAGGAAAAACAACACACATATTGATTTAGTTTCATGTAAAATCCCCCACGTTCTGCTGTCTATCCTTAGGTCCTTGGAAATGTGAGTTCCTGCTCTGGATTGTAAAGCAGTTCTAAAAACTGCTTAATACAAAAGCAATTATTCTTTCCAAGTAATTATTACCAAGTTTTAAGATCAATCTTCTGGTTATAATTTGTTTTAAAAGACTGCTCTAAGTTTATGCTAATTATATTATTCACATTCATGTAATAAAGGGCATGAACATGGTTCTTTTACTCAGAATTTCCAAAAGCAATATAAAGTAAACCCTGAACCTGCAAAGCTTCAGTGCTGAGCATCATGCCTGGTGAGTAATCTGTTGGCTTTTAACACGATGCTGAACCCATGCAGAATTGAAACTTGTATTTAACAGAAGTTGCCTCACAAATAAGGAAGAGAAGAGACCTGATATTTTTCAGTCAAATTGTAAACTTTTGAGTTGTAATCCAATGTAGTAAAATTTTAGTTAATGCTGTGAGGTAGCTTTGGTGTGGGAAGTCACACAACTCAACTGTAACTGCAAAAGAACCGATGTTATTTTGAGCATGTTCACAATCAAACGAGCTGCCTGCTCTGAGCTTCCTACGACTGTTGATAGTATGGTTACACCCAAGTTAATTACATGTTATTAAATCCTAACTCCCTTTCAAAAGACTAAACCAACACTGCAGAATAAATGTTCTCAGCCAATCTATTTTGCTAAATAAATCACATAATCAAAGCTAAATAACATGGGAATATTCAAATGTAGCAGTTAAATTAGGAATCCTACTTACCAACAACAAAAATGATGTTTGCTTTCCTTAGATCTTCTGAAAAGTCTAAAATGGAAATAAAAATTCTTTAGTGGCAAGAGCAACTGATTTTAATGTCAGCTACTTACCACACCAAACTGTGTAACAATCATGCAAGGGGATCTGATCTTACTAGATTTACTTTCTGCTATAAAAAATATATACTTTCTCCATTCCAAAAGGAGCTATTATCCGCAAGCCTATTAATTCCTCAGTTTCATAGTTGTCATTGCAGATTTGATAAAGACATTTTACCTGAAAATAGACCTTGCAATAGACATCAGTTCTTTAAAAAAAGAAAGATGAAAAAAGAGAGAAGCAGATTCATCTTGATGTACTAACATGATGTAATGCCTCCTCAGCCACTGCAGCTTCTACTGACTGTAGTATTACATTATAATTGCTATAGAATCTTGTCCACCTCCCATTTAGATTTTATACTCTCTGAAATGTAGCTCTAAATTCCTCTGAGCCTCAAATTCAGCCAAATAATAACCATCTTATTTGAAATCCAGGAAATACACTCACCAAAACTACGGTATGTATTACAGCTTTGCCTTTAATTGAAACTGTATCTTTTGAAAAAGCAATCCCTCCTGGTCTGAGTCAGTCATTGCACTGATTATACCAGTACAGAAGGTGATCTTGCACCATGTGAGCCTGCTGAAATTTTATTATGTCTTTGAGTTAATCACTTACAAGACACGTATGTGATTGTGTTAATCACATACAAGACATCTCGTACAATTTTGTGGTATGTAGATCTCCTATTACAAAAAATCATTAGCCATGAAAAGTTTTGCTTTATCCTTTCATTCCTCTTAGACTTTTAGCACCTCATACTTTCCAGGGAGACTTTCATAACTGCCAATTTCTGAAAACACATATGAGACTTGATGCTAATTGACAGAAGTATTTTCAAATAATTTTGGATCCATTGGCCAAAAAGAGTATAGAAATATCTTCTACAAACTTTAATTTGCATTCAAAGAGAATTCACATGAAAAAAATCCCTTGAGGCATAAATTTCACAATATAAACAACCTGAATTCACTTTACTTTCTAAATAACTATTTAAATAATGGGAAATCAAAAGTTTCAAAATTAAATGGCAATTGACACTGAAAGAGAAACTCACCTCCTGTGCTCTCATAACCAGAAAAACTTGACTGATCCTCCTCCTGTTAATTAAGCAATTGACAAATTGAAATGGATATTCTGCATAGTTTTCATTTCTTCTTATATCTGCTTATCTGTGTATCTTAATGTATATCTCTCTAAGCTCTCAGTTTTAATCTCTGTTGAGATATGGTTTACAGTGTCACAGAATTGCTGCTAGTGCTGTTTCAGTTGCTAGAACACGAGCACAGAGAACCCGAGATCCATCTTGAGATGATTCACTGTCCATATAATGAGTGGAGTTCATCAGGGTTGGGAATGAGGAATGAGGACTGTGTTAACATCTTTGTTGGTGACATGGACAGTGGGGCCAAGGACAGCCTCAGCAAGTTTGCCAATGACACCAAGCTGTGCTCGAGGGAAGGGATGCCACCCACAGGGACCTGGACGTGCTTGAGAGGTGGGGCCATGTGATCCTAACAAAGTTCAGGCCGAGTACAAGGTCAGGGCTCCTGTGTCTGGGCAATCCCAAACACAAACTGGGTGGAGAGTGGATCCAGTGCAGTCCTGGGGAAAAGGACTGGAGTTGCTGGTGGATGAGAAGCTCAACGTGATCTATCCATGTGCGTTTGCAGCCCAGAAAGCCAACCGTGTCCGGGCTGCATCAAAGGGCAGTGTGGGCAGCAGGCTGAGGGAGAGAAATCCACCTCTCTGCCCTGCCCTCGTGAGACCCCACCTGGAGCCCTGCACTCAGCTCTGGGGCCCCAGCACAAGGACAGGGACCTGCTGCAGTGAGTCCAGAGGAGCCCACAAAGATGCTCAGAGGGCTGGAACACCTCGACTAGGAAGATAGGCTGAGAGAGCTGGGGTTGTTCAGCCTGGAGAGGTCTCTGCAGAGACCTTACAGCAGCCTCCCAGGACCTGAAAGGGGCCTGCCAGAGACCTGGAGAGGGACTATTTCCAAGGACATTGAATGTCAAGGGGTAATGGCTTTAAACTGAAGGACAGTAGGTTTAGATTTGATCTTGGGAAGAAATTCTTTACTGTGAGAATAGAGAGGCACTGGAACATGTTTCCCAGAGAACTCTGGATGCCCTATCCCTGGAAGTGTTCAAGGCCAGGTTGGATGGGGCTTTGAGCAACCTGGTCTAGTGGAACATATCCCTGCCTGCTGGGGGTTTGGAGCAAAATGAAGTCCTTTTAGAGTCCCTTCCAACCCAGGACGTTCTCTGCCATACTGGTTTTGTGAGGAACAGCTCTTCATTGTCCAAATGCACAATTCCCACATGACATAAGCAAGCAGTGTGCATCCTGAATTTCTTCCAAAGTAACTGTTGTATAATCAGCTGTTAATAGTGAGCAAGCAATATTGGAGAAACTTCTAGAAGTGAAATGTAACATAAAGATGGTATTAGTCTTTGATCTCAAATAACTTAAACGTATTTACCTTCTGAATGCAACATAAGCTACAAGTTGTTATAAAGGCTGCTGAACTACAAGGAGGGACTACACCAGGGAAATGGAGGACGTATTTGGTCACTTGCTGTATATTACAATCAATGAGAAGTTACAAATACTGGCCAGCAAGACTGTCAGAATGGGAATTCTTTATTGTTCTGACGAGAATTGTATATATACTGGACATAGTCTAGGTTATGAGGTGTCAATATACTCACACCAACAATGCTTTAGCCTGGTCTGTAAAATATCAATAATAGCACTGACAGTAACACATCCTCATGTGACAGTATTACATTGTCAGTGCATAACATCAGCACGAAACACGTTATGTGAGTCATCTCAGTAGCATATGGCAATCAAGCCATAGCTTCTGACAGCACAGCTCTCAGAAACAGCCACCTTTAAATGTGTAGAGCTGCGGGAACAGATGAAGTGACATGAACTGCAAGGTGACTGGAATGGGTAAACTGCTGCCCACTGTAATTTGCAGGGCTCATGCACTACCCTTGCAGGTTTCTCCTTGTGTTCCCATCTTCACTGAAACTGAAGTACTCTTCATTAGGCTGAAGTACCATTACATTGGTTACACAAATTATTTTCATTTTTTGATTCACAGTAATTCTCAGCCTATTACACTGCAGTAGTACTGCTACTTTAAAAAAAGAAAGCTGTCATTTTCAAATGAGAGATGAATCTCTTTTCCACATTTCAAGAGACAATATTAACCCTGTATCCTTTATTTTTGGATTAATAATACAATAAAATAATTGACCCTGCAAAGGATATAGTGCATACAAAAGGCTTCATTTTAGATTCTACTTTTTATAAAGCCTTTGAGAGTTTATAGATCAAAATCATTTTAGGCACGGAGTTTAGAGTAAAATTCCTTTAAAAATCAGGATCAGAATTCCAAGCTTGCAATCAAATTAAAGAATTGAAAGCAGCATTACTTCTTTCAAGTTTTTCTTTTGTCCTCCTCTATGACTGCAGACTGAAACTGCCTCCAACCAGTTTTTGTGCTGATGGGGGTGAGGGGCTAGGAGTGCTGTTTGGTTTGAGGTCCCTGCAAAGAGTGACAGTCTGGCACCCTGTTTAATGCAGTCTCCTCGTGTTTGCAATTGACAAAACCCACTTCTGATTGTGTCTTTCTAACAAGGAGGTCTCTAAACTCTGAATGGCTTGACCTGTATCAGGCTGAAAACGCTGCTCTGCCTCATTATCACAGTGCTTTGGAAAATAACCGTGGGATTTAGCAAGTGATCACATAAGGCAAAGTCCCTCCAGTTAGATAGCAAATGGTATTTGACACCACATTGCCATCAGCAATACAGTCATTTAACAGCACTCTCTGTATTCTCAGTATAGCTGTTTCCATGTACTTGAAGGCACAGTGAGGAAGATTGCATCGTATAATGAGCTCCGAAGAGAGATGGGCAGTCTGTAATTTCAAATGTGTTTACAGTCAAGTTATATCTCCAAATATTGTCTGGAAACATATCCATTCGTGGAGCATAGCTGTCTGTGTAACTACTTAAACAGTATCAACCGTATGTTAAAATAATGGCTAAATAGAGACGTTACTACCTGTAAAGGATCATTTGTCTTTAGAGTTGGAAAACGCGGGGTTTGACTGCCATTTTACTTGTCACTTATGTTGTAATTAGTAAATACCTGACTGGTAGTAGATACTTCATTGGTTAATGAATTTTCAGTTACTGTCATTGCTAGGTTGTGAGGTAAGTCCACAGAATCATAGAATGATTTGGGTTGGAAAATAATCTAGTTCCAATCTACCTAATTTCTGTAGTAACAAACTATGACAGTAAGTTTCAGGAAATGATAATGGAATGATACAGAATTCTTCAGTTGTTTCAATTTTGCTGCTAATGAATCAGTACTCTTAAGGCATATCAATAAAATAGATTTAATTTTTTTATCTAATGAAGGGGCATTTTCTTCATTAGGACTTAGTGACAGCTGTTGTGAACGTCGATTACCTGACAAAATAAGAATGCTTTCCTGTTACCCATTATTAACCTCTGCTCCAGTCCTTGCATGTGTTAGTTGGTTTTGGGTGGTTTGTTTGTTTGTTTGTTTTACATGAAAAAGAAAAGAGTTCTCCCTTATCACCTCATTGTTATTTGAATGCTTCTACAAAATAGTGGTGAAAAGTGCCTGATATATTTATTCAGATTTCTAACAGATATAAAATAGTTTCTCCTCCAAATTTACCAAAGGTGATAAATAATCATAGATAAAGGAGAAAAGAGGCAGTAGAATGAGACTGAATTTAAAATACGGCATGACTGCTGCTTAAAATTATGCTCAATTTTCCAGTTTGAATTTGAGAATGTAAATATTCCAAGGAATGTTTCAGACACAAATTATTTAAAGAAATAAAAATTACATGTGTCTTTGCTGGTTTTATGCAAGGGCAGTGCTCCCTGGGAATGGATTTTATGAGCCATACTATTAAATTTGATTTATACCTCAAATCAATTTTTAACCTGAGCTGCTTTCTGCAAGCTGAGTGTTAAAGTATGCCTCTGGAAAGCAGAGGTGTCTGTGCTCTGACCTCCCCTTCTCCAGAACTAATAAATAAGGTAAGACACAGTAGGAATACCTTCACACTTCAAGGGTTTTTTTCCAGCAAAAGACAAATTTTCTCATATACTTCATACTGTTCAGCAGAGTGGAGTTATTTGTGTCAAAAAGGACTTAAAGAAATTAATATGAGGGTACAGTGCTAATGTTTTTCGAGGTGATTTTTGTTTGTTCAGAATGCATACAACTGCAAAAGCATCAGTGTTCATAACAGCATCTACAAAATTCTGACAGATGAGATCACTGTGATTCCCATTTAATGCTGGGTTTCTAGCAGAGACAAAACTCAGTGCCGTTGTCTCTTGTGAGGCCAGGGTGAGGGAGCTGGGCATGTTCAGCCTTGAGAAGAGAAGACTGAGAAGGGACCTAATCAGTGTCTGACAGTATCTGAAGAGAGGTGTCAGAGGATGGACCAGGCTCTGCTCAGTGGTGCTGAGCAATGGCTCAAGAGGCAACAGGCAGAAAATGATGCACAGAAATTCCACCCAAACAGGAGGAGGAACTTGAGGGTGCAGGTGACCAAGCACTGGCACAGATTGCCCAGTGAGGTTTTGGAGTGTCCCTCGCTGGAGATGTTCAAGAGCCATTGGATGCAATCCTGTGCCGTGGGCTGTGGGATGATTCCTTGAGCAGGGAGGCTGGACCAGGTGACCCACTGCAGCCCCTCTTCCCACCTTCCCCCTTCTGTGATTCTGTGATTATTCTTTAAACATAAAACTTATTATCAGTTCTAAAAATAATAAGAATTTTAAAAAATTATACCTATTAGTTAGAGATTAACACATTTTTAACACTAGCAAGCCAAGATCAAATTACCTAGCTTTTAAATTTGGTGGGTTTTTTTTTTTTTTCAGATTTTGAATTTGTGTTCTTCAAGAACATTAAGAATACCTGTAGTAGAGAGGTAGTTTAGAGAGGAAAAAGCCACAATCTGTGTGCTATAATTTGGGGGGTTGGTTTTTGTTAACTTCTGTATGTATTTATAATGACAAAAATACATATGATTACTAAGCATGAAAATAAAAGTGAAATCTATTTAGTTTCAAAATAATTTCCAGACACTGGAAAAAATTTCAAAGAAATTACTCTTAAGGGTGACAAGGTCTGCAACCAGAAGACCCCTCCCAGGTGACTAGCAGCAGTTTGCATCTTCACAGCACTGTAAGGGTGTTCTGGTAAACCAGACACCTCATTTGTAATTTTAATATTAATTTGATTCAAAAGGTTGAACTAGAGGGCTCAGCATTATATGTAACTTGAAGAAGAACTGGAGCTTGACTTTTAAATATATTCATATTTTAAAGACATTAGAGACATTCAATAACTATATAATCTATGCATATTTTCTGTCTATCACTGACTCTAGTCAGAATAGTTTTATCACATATAGTATTCAGTGAGTTTTCAGTTAGGTCTGTATTTATAGAAAGCTCCCAGTGACTACAAAATTCTTTCTGTAAGTTATCATTATTTTTCCTTTAGTATTTTTTTTTTCTGTAAATCACCATCACTCCTTAACTGATTCTTCTCTATGTAGAGTATTTTTGCTGTTTGGTACAAATTCTCCCAGGGACAATTTTTTTTTTTTTACATCACACCACTTCAGCAGAGAAGTGTAGCAGGAGACCTCCCTGTGTACTTGAGCTGCAAACTTGGTGCTGCTCAGCTCCTTTTTTAGGCAGCTGATGACAATGCTAATGAATGTATCCCTCACATCAGACACCTCAGCACTATATGCAGAGCCTCTCTGCCCTGAGAGCTGCCTTCTGAGAGCGGAAATTCAGTGGTTTGGGTTCTTTGTTGCTAATGGTTTGCTTTGGGTTCTTTTTTATGTATGTGCATTTTGTGGGGTTTTGGGGTTTTTTAAACTTTAGATAAGAAAGGCTTTTCTACAGGCCTGTCTCAACTCAGTTTTCAAAATGAAAAAATCTTGGCATGGAGAAGGATAAGAATAGACTGTTGCAAAAAAAAAAAACCCAAACCCAGCATGTGACCTCAGATTCTGTGATTTGCTGCTATTCAGATAAAAATTGACAGTTGTACTCAAATTTTCCCTTTCAAAACCTTCTCTGCTTAACATTTGACAAGCATATTCAAGGTTTAATAAAACATCTATTTATCTGTTATTAGGCAGTTTTATAATTTTCAACTTCAGTATTTATAAAGAGCTTCTGTGTTAAGAAGGAATTGAACTGTCTGAAGAAGCAGTCCAGTGATTTGGAGTGCACTGCTGTGAAGTAGTTCTAAAACTAGGCTACTTTTCACTCTTTATGACTGATATTTAAGCCTAAAATGACTAACATTGACTGCACAATCCTGGGATACATAAGGACTAAAAAAAGCCAAATAGGAAACATATGGCCTTCTGAAAATACATAGGGGATTTTTTTTCTACTTTCCAGTGCACTCAGAGAAGCCACTCTTCTGCTTCAATACAATACAATAAGTGATTTTAAGAGCAGTTTTGTATCCCATAGAGAATAACAACATCTTTGCAAATACTGGAGTTTTATATTTTTATGTAAAAATATATAGGATGTACTTTAACAGTGATTAAGAAACATAAAAGAAATAAAAATGCACTTCCTTCTGCAGTGTTTCAAAATATAGGAATTATTACTACAAATGTTTGCAAGAAAGGTTTTTGGTAGTTGTCTTTAACGATGCTGGGCTATGTGAACAGAACCAATCCACAGCCCTGAGTAAGGCCTCTAAATCTAGGAGACAGAGTGGGTTTAAAATACACCTTTACATTTCTTTATCAATTTTGGTAGAATAGGAAAAGTTCTGCTGTGAATCCTATTTGCATGAACTGTGTGGGACACCTGATATTCCCCAAGAATTATGCAGGTTCTCTGGGCTGTAAAGGTAGAACTCATAAATTTAGCAGGGAAGTTATATTTTGTTAATGAAGGCATAAGACAGTCTGCCAGTGGAGGGGCAAGCTGGTGTGAGGAAAGAAGGTGCAGTATCCTACTGTTACTGTCTACAGAAATAATGGTGAGCTGCTGTAGATTGCAATGCTTTTACTGCAGACACTTCCACAAGCCACAGAGAAAGACTTCATAATTTACTGCAAAATTATTCAGTGAGGCACAAATGGATCATCTCTTGAAGAATAATGTTGTCACTGCTGTTTAAATCTCCAGTAACTCACTTGGGCTCTCCATCATTTTAACTGAATCCTTATGCCCCGTACTGCCCACCAGAGCTACAGGAAGCAATTCTGAGTTCAAAATTAGCAAAGAATTGGAATACAAAGACTTCAGCTAACCTTGGTAGTTTAGTCTCCCCTGTATATGTATCACCAGAAAGTAAGTTCAAATAACGTCTGTGAAAGAAGAAGCAAACAACTGCTTCTGGCATTTCAAAGAAAAAAAGGGTAGATTGACTCTTAGGTTATTTTTTGCCTATTTTGCCAAGGTTTGCATGGGGGAAAATAAAGCAGGAGACTTTCTTACACATGCCTTTATTACAGTGTACAATGGTGATTTTGAAAGAGAAAAAAAATCTTTGCGTTTACAAAATTATTTCAAAGCACCAAAATACACATGGTTTGAGCTTATTCAGGAAACATTTTGTAAGGCAAACTGTAGTACTTTGTTTCTAGAACTGTTTTTTTTTTAAGCGTTTAATAGGATAGTTTCCATGGCAACGTGAACTGAACAGATTGTTCACTGACTTCAGTACATTTCTATTAAACATCTTTTCTCTGTAGTTAGGCCTGCTTTTCCAGGTCTTTCATGTCTTTGGATGCTTATTCATTTTGCCTTTTATGCAGATATCCTTAAACCAGATTGGACTCCACCTTTAACAAAAACAAGTACTGAGAGAACGGTTTCACAACCATTCTCTGAGTATCCTCTCATTTTCTTTTCTATCTCATATTCCTGTTTTAATGAGTTTCCCTGTATAACCAGAATCTGTAATTCAAATTGATACTGTTGTCTATCAGCAAAAGAGAAATGGACACTGCAGAAATGTTCAGCATTAAAAGCCCAAGTGGCTTCTGGATACTTTTGGTCATTTTACTGAGACCTGTAATGTTTAATGCTGCACAGCATATATGAATAAAACTGCTGTTAGACCAGAAGTTCCTTATGTTCTCAAGTAAAAAGAAAGCACCTGATTAATATATGACATTAACACTTGACTCCTTGAAGAATTTAATTAACGTTTACCTAATTTTGAAAGGTACCTTTAGAAGTCTAAATGAAAATTTCTCCTGCTAATGGAGATGCGCAGTTTGCTCTCTGTAGTATTGTAATGCTAACCCCAAAGCATTGTGTCTGAAGGGTTAAATAAATTACTTGGACTGACTCTTCAGTTGAAACAAAGTGACAACTGATAGGAAACACAGTAAATGGAGGAAAATGGTCTTTGGTTTAATCCACAGAGCTTTAGTTAAATGAGGCTTTCAACTTTGCTTTTGCCCATCAGTTTTATTAATATTTGTGTTCTGCCTCTGCATTGAAAAGACTCAGTTATGTCTCTTGAATATTTAAGTTTCAAGCTATGCTAATCAGTCAGGCTGGAAATATTGTTATAGTCTTGGTAGCAATGGAGTCTGTTTTGCATCAGTTCACTAAAAGCTTTCCTGCTGCTCTCCTAAAGCCTGGATTCCTCTGTGCTTTGGACAGGAGACTACACCAAGCTGTAAAATGAATTTTAACTACAAGGCAAAAACCTTTAATCAAGAGCCTGTTTCCTCTTGTTAGAATGACTAAGTGTCTTTCAGGGCTTTTTTCCTCCACTTGATTTTAGTTTCACTTGTGAATTTTTCAAGTGAGCTGTCACATTTCTAATTATAAAACATTCTGAACTTGCAGCAAAGATTGGGTTATTCAATTTTTTTAAATTGAGTTGATTGCTTGTCATTGCTGAACAGAAAACTTTTTTTTTTTTTTTTTTTTTTTTTTTTTTTTTTTTTTTTTTTTTGCATCTACCTCCACTAGGTCTTTGATACTTTGGGAGGAGGGCAAAAAAGAAAAAGGCAATCTCTTTGCATATATCTAATTGCATCAGTAAATGCAGTATGACACTGCAAGGGCATGGAAATCTCTCAATTATGATCTGGTAACTCCCTCAAAGGCACAAAAACATGTTTCCATGTTTTGTAGATGTGAGGGTGATGAAGCACTGGAACAGGTTGTCCAGAGAAATTGTGGATGTCTCATCTCTGGAAGCATTCAAGGCCAGGTGAATCAGTCTCTGAGCAACCTGGTCTAGTGGAAGGTGTTCCTGCCCTGGCAGGGAAGTTGGAACTAAATGGTCTTTAATGTCCCTTCCAACCCAAATGATTTCATGAAATCTGTGACCTCCTGTTCCAAATATTAGAAGAGGCTAAATATATTTTTGATGGTATATGTAGGATAAATGAACACAGTGAGCATTAAAAACCTTTATCACACTTGAGAGCATTCCAGCAGCAAAGAACAATCCTTATTAAATCAGACATTGGTCATGACAGCAAGTTCTGCAAATTGAAAATACTATTTAAAGCTGTAGCAGTCAAAAATATATTCCTGAAGTCTTAATATGGGTTAAAAAATCTGAAACTAATCACGTTATCCAATGTTATCTGATTAAGTCCTGAGTAGTGTAATCATTATTCCAGAAAAGGCTACAGAGATTGCTAAGACATGAACCCTTGGCTGGTTCTTCCACAAGGCATTCTCAATGAGAGGTACTATCTGCTTCATTTATTTATTTATTTGTTTCTATTTTTTTCAGAAGAATGTGTTTCTAAGTAATTCTGAAAACTTATATTATTCCAGGATCTCACAGATCTGAGACAAAACCAGAAAAATAGTTAACAATGATTTGGAAAAAAAGACTGGGTTTTTATGTTTTGATGGTTTTGTTTCTTTCTTTTTTTTTCAAGAAGTTATTTCTCTTTTGCCTTTCAGTGCTGTAGGGACTTAGTGATTACAAGTGTTCTAGTTCTTGAAGTATTCATGCATAGCCAGTAGAAAACAATCAGCTTACTTCTAATTTAGTTACATGAATTTAATTGAACGATCGTTTATAAAATATACAATTCAAAGTTCAAGCTTTCTCTGGGTTGTTTTGAATTCAATTTCCCCTGCATGCTCTTCCAGAAAAGCCAGATCTTAATTTGCACTAGTATTGCTTTGCACTGTTTCAACAAGAGGTATCAGGTGTTTCTGAAAGCACTTGGCTCTCCTCTGCATCAGTAGTTGGAACCAGACCACTCGATCTCCTTGCTCTGCCTACCAGTAAGAGACATTATTCTGGAAAAAGTAATGTACATCTGAAGAACTCAGATGATTTTTTGGCTTGGCTTTCCACACTGGAGATTTTCCTGGCTCATTCCGAGAATGAGAAAATGCAAAAGTATCTGTGTAAGTCCATTTCAGCTGCACCAAGACACCCATTGCCAGCTGTGGCTTCGTCTTCTGTGTGACCCCCAACTCCTCTTGTTCAGTGACTACCAAGTTGTTCACCTCAAATTCTGCCATTTTTAGCAGCTCATCTGTGTAAGGTTGCTTGGAAACCAGCCTTCTTATCCCCCACATCCTCATGACAGATTTCCTATGCAATAACATCACTGCATGACACATTTGTATCCAGACACACATTCTTTTTCCACTTGAGATTCTCTGAGTAAAGGTTGTTGATGCTTCACACAATTCGTAAACAGCATGTGGTAAATCACTGGAGTATTAAATCATTGCCACAGTCAAAATGAGCTCAAATTTTGAATGTGAGCAGTTCCTCACTCTTGAATTTAGTTATTGATCTTGCCTTCCTGAGAGTCATTTCTCATTTTATTTTTCAGACCAGGCAGCTAGGTGGTATTATGACTTCGTGGTAATCTCCACTCCGCTTTTTGCTTCTGTAAAAAATACTTGCTTCCACAATTTCAAATAGGTTGGAATTAGTTTCTCCTTTATATTTTCTTTATATTTGTACAAGGTATCTCATATAAACTGTGTATCTATTTATTTATTAGTAATATAAATATTTATATTTTTTTAAATGTTCCAAAAAGTATCAAGATACCAACTTGCAGTTGAAGTGAGTTGGTGTCAGCCACTTCATGTTTGTATAGCTATCTTTGACTGATAGGGTTTTAGCACTGTTTTAGCTTCATCTCTCCTCCTTTGTTTGTTAACAGTATTGCACTCTTGCCAGAATGGTGATGTGTTAGTTTAAGCAAAATAATGAGAAAAGCATGTGGCAGCAGGAATATTTGTCATTGACTAAGACAATAAGGTCCCATCAAAGTCTTCTTGTTCAGTCTCATGTAGGAATCACATGCATTCAAAACTGCAGTGCTTTTATGGACTGTGTAATGTATCATCAATGAACTACATAGTGCAAAATTATTACTATATCAGTATAATTTTCATATTTCTGTTAATTTTATTTTGTAACTATGAAACTGGTGATTATTATGTAAACATTATGAACCAAGAGTATAATTTCTTTATTTTATGTACTCTTCTGAAACAATCTATTTTAAATGTCAGTAAAATGCAAAATTTAACATCAAAATAGCCAAACATAATATAAATATAGATTCTGCCTTATAGGCCTACACCCTAAATAATAAATTACAGTACAGACAAAGATAATGGGAAATTTAGAACTTTCCTGGGCAGAGAATGTTTTAAGAAGGGCTTCTGAAAGAATGAGATTTAAAAGGGGATGTGAAGACAGAGACAAGCTGCCTCCTTGGAAAACAGCCAAGCTGAAATAACTGAGCCAAAAAGAACAGTAAAGGGGTCTAAAAATTAAAGTAAATGAATGGAGCTAGAACATATGCTGCAGGTGAGGATAAAGTGTTGCATTGAATACTGTGAAAGAAAACCAATGAATGATCCAGTCATAATGAAAATTCGGTTTTGTTGGTCCTCATTTTGTCACTAGCTTTAAAATGTCACAAGAAAAGATTTCTTTTGCAAGTAATGAGAAAAGAGGTGAGAACATTTGCAACTGCATTTTGTTGAATGACAACAGGAACACAAATTAACATTCTGTGCCAAGCTGCTTACAAATCAAGAGAGATGTTTGTGGTATTCATGAAGAAAATACAAGCAGAGTCATGCAAAAGTGGAAGACAGGAAGCAAAACATAGAAAACCACCACCCTTAAGTATGGTGATGTGATAGACAGATGGCTTTAAATTCCATTTTTTTAAACATTCTAAGTCTTTCTTTTAATGCTTATCCACAGCACAGTAACAAGCACATAACCCTTATCCTTAGTGCAGCATCCAAACCACAGGAACCTCCCATGTTTCAGTTTGTGCCTGTTGCCTCTTGTCCAGTCACTGGGCACCAGAAAATGCCTGGGTCCATTTTCTCTGCATCCTCCCTTCAGATTTCTGTACACTTTGATGAGATACCCCTGATCCTTCTCTTTTCCAGACTGAACACTCAGGTCCCTCAGTCTTTCCTTGTAAGAGGGATGGCCCAGTCCCTTAATTACCTTAGGGGTCCTTTGCTGGACTCTTTTAAGTATCTCCATGTGATGTATTACTAAATCCAGAACTGAACATTAGTCCAGACGTGACCTTACCAGTGCTGATGTGAAAATTATAGGGGAAAGATATATACAACCTTTTTTTCCCCTCTCTCTGTCATTCTTCCTATATACAAGGAAAATTCTTATCAAAATTTAATTTTTAGACATGGATTGAACAGGATCAGTAGAAAGGCTGGTTTCAATATACTGTAAGACTTTGTTGTTTTTTATTCTCAAAAACATTTTTTCATAGGGACAATGTCTGATTCAGCTGTAGATATATTTCACACCTTTTATAATTTCATACTGCTCATTTGAAAAGTTTTACTTCTTAAATATACAGCAGACTTACAGTGGATTTTAGCAATTCTATTTGCCAACATTTTTAAATTTATGGAGGAAATTCAGCAATGCACAGTAATGGAAGATACAGGCTCTTAATACTACAGTAATATTATTTTTTCCTAACCAGAAAGCAAGATCTGTGTATCATGAATTTACTTATGTTGCACTTAAGAATCCATTTGCCCTACCCTTAAAGTTCCATCACCTCATTCAGACAAATTTTATAGGACTGCATGTACATAAACTAGAAAACTGTCTAGAGAGAAGCCATATACAGAAAATTACCTGGTCTTCAAAGTCAAAGTCCGTATAAATGGCATCTCCAGAATCCATAATCAGACTGCAATCAAGTTCATTTCGCCCTAAAATAGGAAAAAAAATTAGAATTTAGAAATGGATTGAAAATTTTCACTTTATGTGGTGGAACACTATAATATTTCCAATTGTCTGTATCTGAGCAAAAACTGTGATCCAAGGAACCATTCAGGTTTGCTAGAGTGCCCAGGTGAATGGTATTTCATTAACAAAGCCTTCAAAGCATCTCTAAAAGCTGCTGCAAATCTTAATAAGGAAGGACTGTGCTAAATGGCAAATTGTTTTAGATAGATTGCATATTTATTGGGCAGGGTGTTCTACGCGCAATGACTTGCAATTGTAAAATTGCCACACTCAAGGGAAAATACAAACCAGTTTAAGAAAGAGAAAGGAAATACTAATTTCTGATTAGCAGATAAGGATCTCTGAGTGGTGCTGATAGGGGACCAAAGCAGCACGCTTCCAGCAGCAATCATCTCCATTTCCATCCTACTCTACGCCTTCCCAAGGAGAGTGTGTGGCCCTGCCCCTTCTCCTTGTCATCCTCCTGTGGCAGGACCAGGAGGAATGCAGTCTTTTGCAGTTGGGATGATAAAATTCAATTGTTGAGAAGCCTTGACCTGGCTGAGCTTTACAGTTTAGCTTGAGCTGAACTGCTGAAGGTGCAGGACAACAGAAACGGAGCTTGATATTTCAAGAGGTCATGTGAGGGGGAGTCATTGCTAAACCACAATGGGAGGATAAACCACCAGTAATGTTTCTATATAAACACAGGAAGGGTATAACACAGCCATCATGTTCTGACACTGTCACCCCGTTCAGATCATCTCAATCCTGGGCCTTAAAGAAGGAAATGGTCTCCTGGGTCCTCCAGATGGTGCAGCCCTAAACCAAATTCTGCACATGTTCTAAACACATCAAAATGTCAATAGGCATGAGACTATAGAAGTGATTTTCACAGAATAAGTAAAAAGAGAATAATAAAAACATTGTAATGATACACAGAAACCTAAAGATTATAGCCAGCTGGCCACAGATGAGTCCAACCACTCACTTAATGTGCGAAGCAACAGGCAACACCAGGGGAAGTGTAAGCTGTGTTTTGTTTTGTCTCCTCATGTCCTCTGTGAAACAAGATCGCTAATGAAGAAAATAACCCCCTCTTTCCTGGATTACATGTGTCTCTGCGTGTATGATGTTCCTGCAAGCACTGGCACTGAGGGTACAGTTTCAAGCCCATTGCTGACCTGGAGTTGTTTTCTCTCCATTAGAGTTGTTTGTATGGGTGGCTTGCTCTAACAAGCGCTATCAATAACAGATTTTGCAGTTCAGTTTGTGCCAGATGCATTTATATATTATCTGGGTTTGTTTGCTTTTGAAGTTTACATAGTAATAGTCTGTGTAGCTGGTGAAGTAAATATCCCTGATAGAGAGGAGAGAGGAGAGGAGCTGGATGTCATGATGACCAAAAACTGTAACTGCTTGGTACAAATGATGATTCCAGGGTGTCTTAGTTTGCAGTCCTTATCACAATTACTGCCAAAATAATCTTCAATTTAATTTTCTGGACTACATAAGACATACCAGAGAAAAGACCTGGATCTACCATCTGATGGTGCTTTTGTTTTGGTTCCTCACTCCCCTGCCCCCACCCCCAGTGCTCATGTATAGTTTTTCAGATTGCTATAAAAAATTACAGAAAGGAATTCTATTCCTGGTACCGCAGTGTCACATGTAACACACCCAGCATGTTCTCTGGCATGTACACTTTTTGGTGTTTTGAAAATACCTTTCTCTAAAAGATATATACGAGGAAATAGATTTCCAGCTGCTGAGAGAATCTTAATTTTTTGATTTATCTTGCACAGATGACATCTCACTCTTAACACCATGTCATTGTTGATAATATAATTTAGCTAAGCCTCAGTTGTCACTGGCACTGGCCTACTCTGACACATCAATCACTTCTAAAGGCACTTGCTGGCACTTTATTAAAGGCACTTGATTAACTGTCACTTAACTACCAAGAGCAGTACGTATTCTTAGCTAGTAACATTAGTATGAAATATGGTGCTGCAAACTTAAATGTAAAGGTCAGGCTGAAAATGAATACTCATGCATAATGTATCTTAAGTGATAAAAGCCATAATGGTTATACAATTTTAATATGGTCAAGCATCTTAAAGCCTTTTTTCCCTGAACTAGAATGCCAGTGTCCTTGGAAAAGCATAGCTTCTTCCTAGGATATATTCAAGAAAAATTGAAAATCAATCTTTTCTTTCATGGTTTAATGAAAACTAACAAACCCCATAACCATCTATCTCTGAACAATGCTCAGACTTCTTTACCCTTCTCAAATTGCTTAAAGACAAACTCATCAGAAATTATTGGAAGCAAATGGCAGCTCCTAAGACAAGATAAAGTAATTAAGGAACATGTCAGAGCACTTGTGATATCCCTGGTGCAGCATGAGCAGTTTTCTATGCTCCAGCTCAGTTTGTTGTTGGAGGGAGCACATTTTGCTCAGGTTGGACTAAATCTTCCTAAGGCAGGTCTTGCAGGGGAGAAGAACGAGCTCATTAAGGATCGCCTGTAGGCACTGCAGCAGAGGCACACCAGGGAGACCTGGCAAGGTACTGGAGTCGGGAATCCTGCTGGAGCCACATCTCCAGACAAGGCTAATGCCAAAAGGAGAGCCTCAAAAAGTGGATCATTCAAAACTCAGCTCAGGTTTTTTAAACGCAAGTTTAAATCAGCAACATTTTATATAGAGCCTGTGGCAATGTTTATCCATCAAAGGTGAAATGCACAATGTTGTGTTAAGGAAAAGAGGAGGACTGGTTCAAGTGTTTGGAAGCAAACATGCCCTGCTACTTTCAAGGGGACTACAGGCTGCACATCTCATGTCTGACAACAAAGCGGTTGATCATAAACAAGTTTTAAATGCCTTTTCTGAGAAAGTTGTCTTCTTTTTTTTTTTTTTTTCTTTTTTTTTTTTTTTTTAGCTAATGTGGTACTATGAGAACTACGTTATAAAAACAATTCATACTTGTCTGTTAGGAGGAAAGACTTACAGTCTGATTTCTCTTAATTCTTTCAAAAGAGTGTCCCATTCCACCAAATAACCTCTTGGCTCAAATAAACTCTTGGTTCACTTGAAGCCTTCCTGTGCTTATATGAACTTTTAGGAAGTGATCTGAGTAACTTTATCAATTGCAAAATGGGAAACTAAAGTTAAAATGTAATTTAGGAAAGCCCATGAAAGGTCTATTGCCATGGAGAAATAACTTGCAAGCACCTGATTTAAAACACTCTTCTTGATTGCATGAATAAAGTTAAGGCAATGGGGACCTGGTCACTTTCATGTGACCTGTGTTTTCCTTAGAGAAAAAAAGAGGAATTTTATTAGGTGCAGTACTACACAATTAAAAAATAAAGCAGCTGAAAGTTTTTATTAATTCGCTGTTAAGTGAATAATCAGGTCTCTGGGGAGGAACAGGTTGAAATACAACAAAAGCAGAGAGCTAGAAGGCATTCCCTTTTTTGCCATGTTTTGTATGGTGACACTGAAGGTGTCTTTCATAAAAATTTGTCTTGTGAGAAATCCAAGAGGATCCAATGACACAGCACAGAGGGATGAGGTTAACTAAGGTGCCCGCAGTTGTACAAGGGTGTCCAACATGTGCTACCCCTGCCACGTCTGGCAGTCCGGGACAGTGACACACCTGCACCAGAGGGGTGCATGGCTGTGCTCAGCCACTTCCTTCACCATGAGGCTGTATTTTATATTTTATGTCGTATTTTACATAATGTTTGTCGCTCCTAACCTGAATTGCACAAGATTGATCATGGAAAGCTGAGCAAGTGTGGCTGTTACAGGCAGGTGTGTAACTCCTACCAGAGATGCACCCCAAAGCCCAGGGGATACTGGCTGTAAAGTTTCTGATCCTATAAAACATTTCAGTGTTTTAAGCCTGGGTTCATGGCACTTTCTCTGAAAATGTGTTCATCCTTAAGTTGTCATGAATGTAAATGTCAAGCATTGCCTTATCACAGTTCACTAAATTCATTTATATAATGAAAATAAACTGTACTGATCTGTCTAAATTTATCTGCAGTTGACTTCACTTCCCATCACAAGGTAGCTATGACCCATCATGCAAATTAATTAAGTCTGCTCCTTGGACCATTTGTGTTCAGCAAATCAGCTAATGAATTTCCAGTCCTTGCTTAAATGCATTACTTATTTTGAATCCTGCTAGCAATTCTGTTCAATATGGTTCATTGGCTCAAATATGCCCATACTCATATTTTAGCAGTGATAGTATTCATACAGTTCAACACTGACTGTCATAAAAGCAATCTAAGCCTATCCTGTGAAACATACTGCTTCTCTTAATAACATGTTTAAACTCAATAAAATAAAAATGTCTTTTTATGTTATGGAACATGCTCTGAAGCACCATCTAATAACTCAATTATTACGTGCTGCATATAAGCATTTGGGCAAGACAAATGCTTAGAAGATAAACTTCAAGTGGAATATTATAGAAATAATTGCTTGAAGCACTGATGAGCATGAGAATGATTACATTTTAATTTTCCTCTCAGTAAGATGCTTCTAATACAAATTTTATTGTAACCTTACGCTGTTGTGTTTCATGACAGGTTGTTGCTCTTGGCAACAGTCTTAATGTGTTATAGAAGGCAACAATGAGAAAATTGTATTTTCATCTATAAACATTTCTGTTGTTTTCTTTCAGTACATATTATTACAAAGTTGATTACAACTGGATTTCACAGGTATAACATGAATTAGATTGATGTGGCAGCATGAAAATATTAGAAATACTACGTTTATGTTAGCTACAAGGAACTACAGTATATTGCAATATCACTAATAAGATTAGAAGACAAAAAGTGAGATCAAGACCTGCTGGAATTGCACCTTCTAGAAATTTAACACCTGATCTCATAGAAATCCTACTTCAAATCTCATTAATATCAGTGCTCAGAGTAGACACTAATTGGATGATTGTGGCATGGCATCTGCTCATGGCTATCCAATTATTTTGGTGAGAGATTTATTAAATAGATCAGACTTTTGAGGAACTGACTGGAACTCATCCAGAATCACAACCAATTTGTGCAAATTCTTTAGCTCTCCTCAAGCTGTTTGTCAGAGCTTGCACCTTTATGACACTTCTTTCCTCTTCTTCCTGTCCAGAATTTAAATCAATTAGGGAATCCAGAGGCAATTATCAACACAATGTTGTACAATGGGAATGACATTTTAGGTTTGGGATCAACGTCTTGCCACAATGAATAAGGCTAAGCACAAAATAAAGTTAAGTGTGCCACTTAACAGAGAAAGAGAATCACCTTTATTCTTGTGTGCATCTTATCTCAAAAGTGACCACTAGAATCCTGTGGGCTTTTTAGCTGATGCACTTCTTAAAATTCTCAACCTTCTCCCCAATTGCCCTTGCCTTCACTGCCCTCCCCCTCCTCATCTTGGTACTTCATCTTTATCTCATTTAAAACACTATCAAAAATTTCTTTTCGTGTGCTAGTTCAGAAGACATTTATGAAATCATCTACCTATATAATGCTAGTAGTTGATTTGGAAAACACCCAGATGTATGGGTAACACCCAGTTGGATGCCACTGTAAAAGGAAAAAGTTGTAAAGTTACCAAGGAACATTTCTCTGCTGCCCTCAAGAAAAATATTTCTGACAGATGTTTTGGATTTTCAGTGCCTTGATTTTTTTAGCTTCAATTATTTTGCAGTCCTTTGTCTCTCAAAGGCTTTACTTTGAAGATATTCAAGCCTCAGTAAGCACAATAATAAATAGACAAATAAAATCCCCAAACACTTGACTTGTTTTCACACTGCATTTCAGAATTAGTACAAATTATTAGGGAGGAAGTATGATCATTAATCTCACAGGACTGATTTTCTGGTGAACACCAAGGTATCACTGGAACTGAAACAGCTGACAACTAGAACTGAAAACTTACATGATTTTTGTGTTAATAGTATAGCTTAGTAGACTTTCCATAGTATTTTAAGGTTAACTTGTAGATGAACAAGTTGTTGGATAGACTATGTGAAATTTCCAAATATAAAGAGATTTTTTTTGTCCCGGATTGTGCAAATGTTTCAGGTTGGCCAAGACTCTGCTACAGTACCTACATCCAAACTTGAAGAATATGAAAAAGGCATCCCAATGTCAAAAGCAGTACAATAAATTTGGTTCTTTAAATCTTACATTAACTCACCTGCTGCAGTCTCTTTGTTTGCAAATAGTTTATTGTCAACTGCTGAACTTATGTCAGAGAACACCTCTTCTTCATCTCTGTCTGCGTCAAACTAAAAAAAAACAAAAAGAAAAAGAAAAAGTTGGCAATCAGACGCTGCTTACTACTTGGCTGAACATCAGCATGTACTTTGACTTCTCACTTCAAGCCTTCCTGATAGAAACCTTTCTGTTTTAATGTGTGTAATCCATTGCTTTAGGTAGGAATCATTTAAATTTTGGCTTTAATTTTGTAAACCATTTTGGATATTTTTAATAGCCTGTCAGAAACAGAAACTAGAATAAAATGGACTTGTTCTCAGAATGAAGTTCCAAAGTAGAAGGTAAAACTAGTAATGCACATAACTTCTTCAGCCATTGGATGACTGAAAAAAATGTCAGCATAGAGACCAGAAATGGGATTACTTTACTGTCACTTCTTTTTGGTGATTAGCATAATTATCTTTTTAAATTTGCAAGTGAAAAACTTTCAGCAACTTCTGAACTATCTGAAACAAATTTTTGTGACATGTACAATGTCTTCAAGTAGTTGAGCAAAACTCTTAGGAAAGAATAAGTAATTTTGAAAATCCCCTACTTAGAGAAAAGAGAGCTTTCTTCTTTTCCTCCAAGTGCTATGACTTAGTAATTAAAAAAAAAGTAATTAAATTTAAAAAAGTAATTAAATCAGGAAAGAAAAGCTCCTTTAAAATGACAAATAATTAATTTCTTATGATTTTAGCCTTCTTTTTCATTTATTCTGTCTTTTGCCTTATTCTGATACCAATTCTCCCAAGTTTTTTCTAGGCTCTGATGGGTTTCTTTTCATGGCCAGGTGTCTGTGGCATGGGGGAAATTCTGCTACAGTGACATCCTTGACAGTGGGTTTGTGATTTTCCTTATTGTATTTATCAAGCTCTATTTATTTAGATCATCACATATTCAGATAGATGAGCCTACCAATAAATATCAATACATGGAATTTTCTGACTAGTTCTTGAAATGGAGTTTGAGGGTCTGACCTTGAAGACTACTCAGAAGCTCATCCTGCAGCAGTCACCGTCTGTCTGGGCAGACATTTATTTGATCTCGAGAAATTCTTCAGCCTTTTAGTGTCTGTCATAACTCAAAGCATTTTTAAAAAATTTCTACAGCAGAAATTGGTTTGTGTTAACCTCTTAGAGAGATTACACTTTAACTTGTGTCAAAACCAAGGCTTGTGGAAGAACAGGTCTTAAATAAAGCTGTTAATATAACAACTGTTAATAACATAAAACTTTTGGGCAATTTGTTATTGATACACAAAGAGCAGCACTTGAATGTCCTTATTGATAGGAAAAGAGTGTTCCTAATCTATGCTAGGGAAGACATATATCATCTTTGTGGGTATGTGTGTATATAAAACCCAGTAAATTGTAATCAGGTTGTGTCTGATCATTTTTGTGTAGGTCACACCACACTTGGAGAGATGATTTGCTGTCTCATTAGTAGCATTCCTCTGAATAATCCAGTTCACCATGAAAAAAACACATGATCAATCCCAAAATGTTCTGAAGGTTCCAAGAATTTGAAACACCAACTTTCCTGTTCAAAGAACACCAGCTGTGCTTCAGCATTCTGAAAAGTCTGGTCTTTGTAATGAAAGCTTATATTGTCACCCAAAGAAAACCAATTATTTGAAGCTTGCGCACAGACTCAGTTTTCCCCTCACAAAATGAGAACTGTAATACCCTGAGCCACAGGAAGGCAAGGCAGCTTCCATGGAAAAGATTTTTTTTGAAAAAAACTAAGTAACCTTGTGAGTTCTTGTACTTCACTGAAATGCTAAGTATTTTAAAATTAAGACCTTTGATAATTAGTGGAGGCTTGAATAAAAGATAAACAGTACTCAAACAACCCTAGTCACGCAGAACAAACAGCAGTAAAGCTTGTTTTTAGCAGAACCTGCCTAAATCCATAGGTTATTTTCCTTACAGAAAACAAATCCCTACTTGCTTTAATATACAGCTATTTGCAACTAAGTCATCTGGGGGTATCTTAATGGATGTCTCAGTTTAATTATAGCCTAAACTTATGTTTTATAGAAGTGTAACTTTATCAAACATTAACTGAATTGTTGTTTGCCTTGATACACTCTTTACCAGTGATGCAGGAAGAAGCAAAGTGTTTCTTCCCTATGTGGCCAAAGGAGTTTGAGGTCTGACCTTACTTTATGGCATTTCCCTCCATGAGGCACTAATGGTGTTTTTGTTCTCTGCTGTCTCTGGTTGGTTGGGACAGGAAAAGGTTAGGGAGGACCTCAGTGGACAAGAGCATCACATTTCTTTAAGACCAATCTAAATCTCTGAAAGGTTTCACAGACCTTATTTTTTTAAGTAAATGATGACTGGCTCAATGATGAACTTTCTGGAAAGTTTATCTCATTTTCACATGAGCATTGCTGAATTGCAGAATTTGACACTGGCATGGTGTTATATAAAAATGATGAAAATATTTTCTAGATCTTCTGCATTGTAAATAATCACCCTAGGGAATGCAGGTGGTTGTTGCTGCTCGCAGAGTGAAAATGATTATTGTTTCTAAATAAGCACCCAACAACATATTATCACCTGCAGTGAGGAACAGTTTCTTCTTAAATAAAAAAAGATATATCTGAAGAAAAGAGAGCTTGGCTTCTTGTATCATGGTTTTCCCATGCTTTTAAGAGATACCTAGTTTAGAAGCCAGATTGCACCACTGTCCCTTCAGTGTTGGTATTTTGGGTTGAAAGGCTGACAATCCTAGTAAAATGAGGAGATTCATAAGATTGAGAAAGGTAAAATGATTTTCAGGTGGCAGCAGCTACAAATGCCTAGAGAACGCTTATTATTCATACTGATTTAGGCAGGGGTTTGCTCCTTAAGGATTGAAAATAAGAACTAGTTCTACTTTACCCCTGGTGATACTAAAAGGTGAAGTGAGACACACCGTTGAGGTATGGGTGCTGCTTTACCATTTTCAGACACCCACACAGAAATGCCTTCATTATTGTTGTCTCATCCCTAGTTTGCTTCTCTTAATAATTGCAATTGACTTGTGCAGTTACTTGTAGAGAAAGTGGAAAATTCAAAAGAAAAACACTAGCAACATGGGAAAACAGCAAAGGAATATGAAAGGAAAAATATATAATATAGTATAATAACCATTGGGATGGGGGTGAGAAAAATTAGTTGAAGACTTGTATAGCAAAACCAATAAGCAGAGGCACTGAAATGAAGCTGGAATGTGCAGACTGGGAGTTTAGGGAACTATTATACTATTATAAATAGTATAATACAATGCTATTTCAAGGTATTTTTAGTGATACAGTTAAACAAAACCAAAACAACTTATAAAACACCACAAATAGCAAGATGAGGACATAGGGGAGAGATATTTCTCTACTCCATTCTCTAATTCTAATATTTTCCTTCTTTTCCATCAAATACTCTGAAATCCCAGGTTAATTTTTATATTACATTTTACCACATACAGAAAAAAACTACAACTGAAATTACACTAGAGCTACACCAATGATTTTTAAAGTACTATGCAATTACCAGAGGTCACAATTTAGTATCAAACAGAAATTTATAACAAAACTGAACTGGAGATATTAACACCATTATTAGAATCATAATGAATATTCTGGGTTATTTAAAATAAGCCTCTTAACACTTTATTTTTTTTACCACAGGAGTTCCAAAGAGGATTCATAAGTGACTGCAGAGTCCTCATATGTCTGTCATTAGTTTCTCAAGTTCCCCTTGTATCTAAGGATCTACTGCCATGAGTGCTACTTGTAAACAAGCATGGAAGTGAATGTTCTGCAGCCCTGAGTGCAGCTGACAGTTCTGAAGCAGCTGCTGGTAGCTGTTCTCTGTCCCAAACTCATTTACTCAAAATAGGTGCAATTCAGAGCCCCAAATTTTGTAGTTTTTCTATTTTTCTATTCACAGACCCCTCTCTATTAATTTGGCAGTACACAAACAATGAAATTACTACCAAACACAGGCTTGGGGGGGTTTTTGTTAAAGTGATTTTCTCTTACTTCATGCTAAACTCAACAGCTTAGTGCCATGGCACACAAGTGTGGAGATATTGTGCCAGTTTCCCTCCCTTCACGGTAAAACTGCTAAGCCAGCTTCCATACTTGGAATATTGAACAGAGCAACAGCAAGGAAATGGTAACTCTCACCTGAAGAAACAACAGTAGCAGAAGTAATAGCCTGTCTTTGTACATTTATGTGCAGTAATAGCTTTTGATAGGTAGACAGAGGGAGAACTTCTGTCTTTGTGCTGTGATCATTTGAGCAACACCCTGACTTACTGGAGTTTTCAGCTGATAATGAGCAAGCACCTCAGGCAGTGTGGTGGCAGGAGATGATGGGAGAGACACTGTGCAATTTACAGGCCCTTGTAGAGCAGAAAGCAGACAAACTGAAGGAGAGCTGGATGTGATTGGGGTGAGGGGAGAAATCCATAATTTGGTGGCATGGTAACAGAAAATTAATGGACTTGAGAGGGTAAAGCAATTGCTTGTTTAATAGGGAAGCTGATGGTGCCACAGAGTGGGTTTGGAGCATATACATTTTTCATAATGCTAAGATGCAAAGCCTTTCGGCCTGTGCACATATTAAAGAGCACTGGTTTATTAATTTCTTTTTCCCAATGAGGATATTCATCTGCAAGGCTGGTGACTATTATGTGGAAAGCAAATGTATTGCTCTTTTATTAACACAATCATTTTTGCATCATGTTCTCCATTCCTTAGAGGCACTCTGAGCTTCCAGTAGTTGTTATCCTCCACCATATTTGTATCTCTGACTGTGTTAACCTGAAGTCAGTTTAACATAGTCAGTAATAACCAATTCAAAACGTTTCAGCCATTTCTCTATACTACCATGACCCCTACCATCAATATTCTACTGATCTTGGAAATCATCATCAGGAATCAGAACCAAATTAGGCAGCAAATGCATTATTTCACATAGCATTTAAAAGGACATGATTTGCATGTGTTTGTTCTGGGTTATCTGACTTTTCAGAGAAGTTATTTCTAGTAGGAACTTTTCAAGCTATAAATACAGCCAGCCTCTCTGCATATAAACTCTGTGTGCATATTCACTTTGCAAATCATTGAAAACTTGCTCCCTGCCATGTATTACGTCTGTTCAGCAGCTTCTAGAGCAAAGTAAAGTATATTAATTATTTTTGAAGATTAATTTAAATCAAAGATGCTTTAGTATATGAACATATAGAGATCTTTCTACCTTGGAAGCACAAACACTTTTCCTTATTTTAAAAAATACACATAAATTACATTAAAAATATACATGTTGGAGTAATTTTCACTATGCATTTACTTTTTAAAGGAAATTGCTTTTAAAGAGGCAAATGGTATTACAAAGAAACAGAACAGTGGTGTTGAGCATCCAGACAGATCACTTCTGAAGAGCTTGAATGGAAAACTTAATTACGGTCTGAGTTAGGAGATGCTCCATGAATTAATTTTTACTCTGTTCCTGTAGAACCCAGGAAAACATTCAGCCTGAGGGAGAAATCATCTTACTCTCTACCTCCACTGGGTCTAGAATAAATTGTCTGATTTTTTACTTTAATGCACCTAACCCCAAAGGAAAGGGAAAGACATTACTGATTACAGAGAGTCAGGTATGACTCAAAGCTGTCCAAATCCTCGCACAGCTTTAACAGCCCTCTGTGCCTTAGCTTGCCTTTCTTATTTACCAGAGCTCAGTGATGCTGTAACAATGAAGCATTAATGTAAAATTCAGAATTCCGAAATGTAGACAAAGGGCAGAGAGGTACAAACAAGTGGCATGAAGCTCAGTCAATAAAAGCTGTAATTGTCACTTTGCTTTATACAGCTCAGGGACATTACAGAAATATCTAGAATTGTCCAGCTCTTCCCCAAATGCCTTTGGTTTTGATTTCCACAATAATAATGCTTATCTTCCAGTAGTTTTTCTTCCACCTTTACCTGTGAAGACTTTCATGAGGCTCTGATGTGTCCTTTTTATTCAGGTTGAACTCTTTGAAATAAACCAGTTCAGGATCATTTTCTACAGCACATTTCCCATCTTTCTTCCAGTACCCCATGAGATGAGTACTGGAGTATTCATTCCCAGAGCACCCAGTTCAGTGAAACAGCTCTGATCACCAATATGTTCAAATAAATGCTTTCCTCAATATCCTTTTTTGCTAATATTGGCTGCAACAGCACTTCTCAGGCAGCATGAGCCCTATAACTAAATGACATTAACCAGAATGTTTGTGTGCAGAGACTTTTCCTGATTAAAGTTTTAAAAAAATATACGTTTCTCCCTGCCCATGGAGCTCCTGTGTCACTCTTCCTTTTGTTTAAAACAAAACCAAATAATTTTCTAACGTCAGCTCCCACAGCATGTACAAATCACAGACAGGCACCCTGAATAAATATATAGTGACACTGTCTTCCCCAAAAGGTCCAATGAGCAGCAACTGTAGTTCAAATAAGAAAACAACAACAACAACAAAACTAGAAAAATGCAGAAATAAAAAAGACATTTCTTCCTATAAACACCATTTTCTTCTGTTGACAGTTTGCAATTTATTTCAAAGAAAAGCAGTGATGCTGCTGCCAGATATAGACAAATATTTCCCTTCCAAGACCAGTAACATTTCTCCTGTTGGGTTTTGTGGAAGAGATTTTGAATGCAAAGTACTAAAATATTGTTGTCTGGTCTTTTACTATTAGATGACTTCATAGCAATTATTACCAAAAATACAATGTTTGCCTATGTATCATCACAGTCTTCTAAGGAAGAAATGCTACCATCTGAAACAAAACAAGCCCTGAGTTAATTTCAGCTGCAAATTTAGCCAGTTATTCAAGCACGAGGACTAATGACTCAGCTGCAAGAACAAGTATAGGGTAAACCACAGGCTTAAACATTGGATGATGTGGGTGTTTCACATGCAAACTCTGCATTTAATTCAAGAAATAATGTGACACTTTTAGTTATCTTGGACCTTAGCAACACAAATAATTTCATCTGTAATAGTTGTAGCTCTGCAAAATGGAATTTCACTTTGTAAGGACTGGAATGTTTGAAAATTTTTGGCTTTTCTATTTTCCTTGGAAGACAAAAATAAATTTTAATTCCCAGTTACACAGTTCCTGTGCATTTAACTAAATTCTGACCCAGGATAAGCAGCATTTCCACTGGTGGTCTCTATGTTAATAAACTTCACAAATGGTACTGGAACCCTTGATAATAAGCCTTCCTTTGGTCATCTTGAGCTGAAAAGTTCTAAATTCTCATTAAATAAATTCTTTATCTCTAGAAGTAGGACTCAGGTATCAAACAAGATAATACTCAGCAGATGTCAGTCTGAGTTGAGGATGGGCTCATAAAGCCAGCTTCCAATTGTGCTGCTGCAGGAAGGATATGAGTTTGTTTCCTGCAGCACGAAGTGAGCCACTGCTATTTTAATTTCTGTGCCAGAAAGTTCTGTTTTGACATCTAAGTTATTGGAGCATGTTGTTTCAGAGCAAAAAGGAGTCTACTTGATTTATAAATGAAAGCTGGCAAGCTAAGGAGATACTGACAGAAACTATTGCTTTAGTCATCACGTAATATGACATTTTTGCATCTAGCATGTATTTTTTGGAAACAAATGTAGGACAAAATCCCACGTGATTATGTAGGCTGAAAGCATTTTTTAAATATCATAAAACACGTGGATGAAGTGGAACTGATTGACATAATTTATTTAACTTTTTTAAAGCTTTTGACAATATTTCTTCCCAGAAGCTATTAAATTCAATATAATTTTAGGGAAGCCCTAACTAATATAATTGATTTCTCTTATAAACCATGATAAATCTCCAAGAAACATCTTGGCACAGAGAATGGCCAATGTATTGATCATAAAACTAGAAAGTACAAATCAGAAAAATCACCCTCACTATGAAAACTAAATCTGGGAAGGGATAGGGATGTGGAAAAGAAATGCATGTAATGTGACAATAATGTGTATTGCAGGAGAAAAATGAAACAAAAGACCCAAGAAAGATCAAAATGAAGCCTCTGTAAGCTTTCTTTTATTAGAATTTCATAAGTTTCATAACTTTCCCTCTGGCTGTTTGTTTGAGCTAAGTGATTTACAGAATGCCTGAAACTCCAACACTTGGGGTCTAATACCATAGTTAGTATTAATGCATTGTTAAAGTATAAATAATTTATTGCAAAAGCAAGCTAAGTAACCTATACTGAGTATTCATATAATATTCTCTATAAAAATATATAAAACTGACTTTTTCTTCAATTTATGCAGAAAATCAGAGCTTTTGATATTCAGAATCCACCACTTTACATTTACTGAACAGTAATTGTATTATAATTAGGAGTTTTCTCTGTATTAAAAAAATTTTGGCTACTGGCCTCCCTCACCACAGCTCCTTCAGCGTTGCTTTGTTTTTCTGTTGGATGAGACTCATCGTGGTGTCCCTCACACTCTGCTTGGTTGTGCTCAATGTCACCTGGTAAAAGAGGGACCTGTGAAACTTCCACCTTTCCCTTTGCTGCCTAGTGCTAGTACGGGTAGCCCTGGCTGTTTCAGCCCTTGATTGCTTTGGCAGAATAAGCTCAGTCTTGCAGCTGCATAGTGATATTAATTTCTACTGGGATCCCAGGAAAACTTGGGTAACAAATTACAAAATTAAGTGCATTTGAATTGTTTGTCTTTGTAATATAAACCAGCCAAAAGTACACAGAAGGTCTGCCTCTCTGTCAGCTTTCCCCAGTGTTGTAGTAATGACTGGGATTCAAACAGTGACTAGAAATAGTAGCTATTTAGAAAATTTAGCAACCATATGTTGTTTTTAATTTACCTTAAGATAACGAATGTGTGATTTATGTTTGCCTTTATTATTAAAATTTTACTACTGATAAAAATATTACTGAAATCATTCATGTGATCCAGAGTGAATGGCATAGGCTCTGGACCCTGGCACTTACAGACCTTGGAAAACAGGAACTTAGTCTTTAGTGCTAATCTATTCAGCAAATGTAAGAGCTTCTAAAAGCAATTTGTAGGGATAGAACAAGTTTATTCTTAAGCTTTTTGATGTTTAGTTTTGATTACTTGAATATCTTTAAGCCTTCATTTATGAAGGCTTAAAGATATCTTCCACTGCATCTTTTTTCTGTTTACAATTCTAATTAAATAGAACACATTAAAGAAATTGAAGGTTTGTTTACTTCTGCAGTGAAACTACTTAAAGTAGAGAGGAAAGTGTGAATACATACAAATTTTTTTGCATATGAAAGGGATTGGGAGGATTTTATGTACCTACTCTCCCACGTGGTTTAAGGTGTAGTGAGATAGAAAACTAAATATTTTGAATGTTCCTTTCTCTTTCTATAACTTTTTTGCTTTAATTTTGAATAAAATTACTTGGATAATCTGACAGTAAAAATATGTTTTAACCAAAAAATGTTTAAATGGGGTCCCACTGAAAATCTCCTAATTAGTAATCATTAATACAATTCCAATTCTCTCCTTTTGCATATCCTAAATCTTATTAGCTCTTGTAACTCTTACAGAATATTATATCAAAGGTAAATTATTTTTTTCACTCTAAGGGTCACCATCTTCTCCAATAGGGATGATAAATGTTAAGCAGGAAGTATCAATACTCATTCCATCTAAAAGTGGACTTGTGATCATTTATAGAACCAACAACAGGATTTGCAGAGTTTTTAGGACAGTTCAGATATGCTAGTTTTTTAAAATCGGTTTCCTAAAACATTATTTCAAACAATAACTATGTTTCATAAAGCCATCACTGCTACAAAGGAAACAAAATTTCCTTTAGTTTGTACTAAAGTGTACAGTGACAGTGTTGAACAGTGTTCTAGTTCCCAGAAACTTTCAGAAGTCAGTGTCCAAACTTCCAGAGAACTGTTATCTCTTATTTGATTCTATCAGTTTTGAGAGTAGTTTCTACTAAAAAAAGAAGAACAATAATTTGGAGGCAGATCCTAATTATTTGAAAAGCTTACTCTCTATTAAAATTATGCCAAGGGAGATGGGGAACTGACTAAATACAAATACTTCATAAAACAAAAGATCTTGTAGACCCTTCTACACTGAACAAAATAGCCCCATTCCTTTAAAAGCCCTTCAGTGGCTGCTGGGAGGTTGCTGCCTCCTCCTCCTCCGGTGTGGGAATCAGGAGTCTGCAGAGAGCCCATTAGCTGCTGGCTCTGCAAGCACTCGCTGTTGCATACCAGCTAATTTAGCTCAACACTCTTCTGCCTTGTGTAATGAGACCCTTGGTACTTCCCTCTATTTCATTTACAGTAGGTTCCCTACACACCCTTCTCTCAGACCAGTGCAGCTTCTGTAAATGCAGAAATAGTCACTGGAGAAGGCTGAGACGCTCTCCAGGTGCTTATTCTATCTGTACTCCAGTGAAGAAATTCTCACAAGCTTCTATTCCTGCTTAAAACTTTTTTATTTTTCCTTTTTCATCTTTAAGCCAAATCATGTACTCAAAAAAGATCAGATTTAGGCCTTGTTTCACATGTGAAATAATCAGTTATCTTCTAGTAAATCTTTTTCCAAGGCACTTAAAAAAAAAAAATCGGCAAAGGTCATGAATACTTGTGCAATTCATGAGGAAAAAGGGAGTTGTGCTGTTTTGTTTGAACTTTTCTCAGTGTAAAAAGAGAAACTGTAACCTTTAACCCTAAAGAGTAATTAACATTTACAAGGTATATTATCAGATTGGGATTATAAGAAACTGCAGTGCAGCCTTAACAAGTAGTAACATGAGTGGTTGTTAAGCTTAGGGTTTCAGCAGAGGCATCTTTCCAGGAAACACTGACATGGTTTTTGTTGCCAAGTGCTGACCTAACCTATGAGAAAATACTCAAATTTGTTTAATTTATTCTCTATCACACTCACCCTACTAAATTTAGTGATTTTTTCTTACAGGAGTGGTCTCCTGGCTATAGTTATAGGATATAATGAATAGTCCTTAAAACTAAACTCATTTCAGAATTCACAAGGCTCCTGACCCTCTTTCTAAAGATCAAGAGATATGAGGGAACATGAAATGCATAAATGAAGAAAACCCTCTGTTCACAGTACTGGAACTGAGCTCATTTCTGTCTTGGACCTCATGAACAGGGTCAGAGATGAAAGCTTAAGTACCCACAAAACCTTTCATGGCCATTACAGCAGACTGAGGCGACATACAGAGCCTGACAGAGAGCAGAGAATGTTCTTGCAAAAGAAACAGAAATGACCTGCCTTGGGGTGATGTGAGTCTGTATTATGTAGAATCTATATGGTGAAATTCTTGCAGTAAGGTGCAGATACAAAGAGGATTGCTGGATATTTTTTCCAATGTCTTAGCAACCAATAAATGTAATAAGCATCTTGACTAAGAGCTGCATTGCCCACATTCTAGGTTTCCCTTTAATAAGGACTCTGCATTTAGAGAGAAGTCTGTTCTTTTCAGTAAAGCAGACCAAAAAAAGCCCAGGAGGCAGGACATGGCAGGAAACTAGGAAAGTGTATTTTCACATTGCCTAATTGGCATCTTGCAGTGGTAAGAGAGGGAGATGACCTTGCCATTAGAAAATCTATAGTGTTACCAAAATACAATGGATGGTATAATACAAGAAAAGACAAGACCTGGCATGCTATACAGAGCAGAGAATTTGGAAATACTGGTATTGAAAACATGAATGTGGAGCTTCAATTTGACATTCTGATTAAAGGCAGGAGCAGAAATTCAGTGGCGTACATCATGAAAAATGTTAAGATTTGCTTAAAAACAATGTCGTTTTAGCAATTTTATTTTTAACGAAGCAGATCAGGGGGTAGCATATGTATGAACAATCCTAGATATAAATAACTGATCGTAGTAAGTTACAGGGAAAAGATGCCACATTTTGTGCATTAAATTCTTTGTTTCTTTTACCGTGACTGGTATTGCTGACTGTTGGCACAAAAAGAGATGAAAAAAGAGTTGAGAATGGAGACACCTTCACAGAAAATGACAATAATTTTGACTTCAGTGTTATAGTTGTGTCTTGTGAGGCTTCTTTTCCTATTTTATTATTAAAGTAGATTACTGAATTGCAGCATGTGATATGGTGACAACAAAGTAAACAGGTAGTTGTATTCACTGGCTATTAATGAAACAAACTGCAGTACTATGCAAGATGGAAAGATGCAAATATTAAGCCTGGAAGCAGGAAAGATGATAACTGAGCTAGAGGATACAGAAGCATATGCAGTTACAGTGAAGACAAACAAGAGAGTTTCTGCCAAGAATTTTAGGTTATGTCTACATGGTAAAAAGCAATGCTGTGCAAAGATGTTCCTGCTAACACTAAATGATGCACCACAGTTACAAGAAACACAAAACATCCGTATTAATGGTTATCTGATGTGTAATTATCAGTGGATGTAAGGAGCAAGGATATATTACTTGAGTTGACACAATACTGGTATTGTCCTAATTAGAGACCATTTGATATAGTTCATCAAAGCATTGCTAGGTAGATATTCTTTAGCAGCATTAGAAAAAATAAAAAGTCCTCCAAACAGCTATCAGAAATACTCAGAAGGATACTCTGCAATTGGGAAAATGCCCCAGGGGAAGGCTGTAGTTCTCACTTCAGTGCTGTCTAGTGCAGTGTGTACCCTGAGTCACACAATGGATGAGTAACTTTTCAGCTTTCTCAGTTCTCCACCAACACTGTAGCTGCATCTAACCCTGCTAAGCTTAAATAAGGCTCCAGAATACCAGAGAAAAATGCCAGAAGCCCATAATGTTAAGAGCATCAGACTTCCTGCTGACAGTTTTGACACTTAAATGGTTTCCATCATTACAATACCTGAGCATTCACAAATCTGAGTAAATGTATCTTTATGACGCATATAAAAAATGAGAAAGTGGAATATTTTAGGTCTCCCATCTCTTTCAGAGTACATCTACAGGAAAGAAGGAACAGGAGCAAATGCTCAAATAATCCCAGAATGCTACTAGATTGGATTACTAGAGGCCACTTCACTCAGTCTCATTTTGCCCTTCGAATCAAAGGTGAGAATAGTATAGCAGAAAAAATGTTCAGTTACCTCTTGCATAAGAAAATAGAAATAGCTAACAACAGCTAATGATAGAAACTTAGATGCTATAAACAATGATAGATTCAGAAAAATAGAATGTTAAATACTGGGACTGTAGAGCACAAGCTGTCAGATGTAGTAACATTTTAATAGGACTGTGAGTGTGAGAGCTGAAAGACCATCCTAATTCTACTGAAGTAGCAACTTTCATAAGTGAATATGTAAATTTTCTCCACCAAATGACAGCAAAGTAGTTTTGTCATAAAATCAGGAAATCACTGACTATGAACTTCTCACCAGTAAGAAGATCCAGTGGTGGCAGTTGGAGCTGGAAATCACTAAGGGAACTTTGGGTAAGAAATGGGTTTTTTATTGTTTACAGCAATGCAGGACTGAAATGCAGCTTTGGTTCTTCAGTTCACAAAATCAGCTGTGGTTCAGGATTGGAAAATCTGCTTATGAATGATAAATATTCCTGATTCAATACAAAAGGTTTTCCCAGGCAAGAAATATTTTTTCCAGTCTGGTTTCTTAATATATCTCCTCTAAATAAGAAAAATTAATCTTCTTTAAGCATGACTTTAACTACAAGGATGAAATTAGAAGCTGCTATTCACCCAAAGGACACAGCTTAATTACCTGAAGATGAACTGTTTAAAATAACTTGAAAAATATTTAGGACATGTTATTTTAAACATCTCCTACAGTTCATTCCTCTGCATGATAACTTGGCTTAATTACTTATCTCAGTTTTAGTTTCAGATCTGTAAAAAAACAGTCTGTTAATTTTAAACATGTATCAGCTTTCACGGTGCCAGAAATGGATAAAATCTGGGATAGTATGGCTGTCAAACCAGCAATCCCTCTCTCTTTCTGGAGTTCCTAAATCAGCTTAGCCCATGCACTCATCACTGCCTAAATCTATAGCCAGACTGGTCAAAATTCATTACTTTTTTTTCAAAGTCATCTGCTTCATTCAAGCCACTGGGTGTACAAAAGGCAGGGCAGCTTTCAGAAAGCTGGTATCTATTTAAATTATCATACTTCCAAAGTTAGAAAAGAATATAGTGTTGCACTGATACTATTCACCTCAGCAAAGAATTTCTACCCTCAAGGTTTCTCTGCATGCTTCTATGTACACAGACGGCAAGTTTCCATCCTTGGTCATTCTCTGGCAGACATTGGTATTTCTGATATACTTGTTGACATAAAGCATAAAATGGGAGGCTGAAAATATTTTGAAACTTGGAAGTGTTTATGGTGCACATGCTTCTGTATATGCCCAAATTACTCATCTATCATTCCCATATAAAATGTGCATATATTTACAAACAGTTTGTTTACACACATTTCTAGATAAAATTCATTTATGGACCTTCTTTGTATGTTCTTCAAAATCTCAGAAAACAGAAACATGTAAATAGTGTTGAGATGCAGTGTGAAATCTAGCAGTGATTAGAACATGCGTAAACTTTCTCTAGTTCAGCAGTTTTACAGGAAACAGGGTTTCTGCTCATAGCCCAGTTTTTCTGCAAAAGGGCAATCAAATATAGGAGAGATACAGAAAACATTAATTTTCAGTAACAGCTTCTGTGACTGCAGAGCTCTAGTTACTTGTTTTAGGCCTCAACTTACCTTTCCCTGCTTTGAATCACCAAAAAATGAAAATGTGATAGCCATTATTTCCCATGCCACCTCTAATTTTCCTTCTATAAAAAACTTAAAGTTATTATATAACCATATACATTCATGGTGCCAGATAAAGATACATACAGTAGACAGAGGAAGACTCCTGAATCTCAAACAAAACCTCTGGTCTCAAGGTTCCCACAAACAGCTGCCTACATTCCTTGTTTGATTTGCAAAGGTCCTAAAACATTGAAGGTTTGCTGCAGATGATCTGGGTTCCTCTTTGCATGTCTACCTGGTCATGCCCAAGAAGCCAGAAGAACTCTGAATATCCTAGGTAATAGGTCAAAAACACATTGAAAATGTTCCTAAAAGACTGTGCTTATGGCTACTGTATTTTTAAAACTACTGAGAGGCATTTGAAAATATTTTGGTGGCATTAGACCAATTAATAGGAAATCTCAGCTCAGTACCCTCTAGAAAACAAAGCAAGTTCAAATCCCCATCTCTGACCCGTGGGGAGAAAGGCCTCGATCAGATACCGATGAGGTTACATTTGAGGGAAACCATTCCTGCCAAGTCTGTATCCCTTTGCAGCCATCAGATGGCACGTAAATGAGATTCTGAGCCTGCAGCAGGGAGGCGAGAGCACGCGGGGGAGGTGGTGGCTAACAGTCCCTATTCCTAGCATCACTTCAGTGAAGGAGGAGTGGGATTTTTAAAATTTTCTTTTTAACGATGGTTTAATGCAAAAACTGCTCGGATGCGCGCAAATATCGGCACCAAGAAAACAAAGGCATCTACTCGTGTTGTGCCAAAGCAGATGCATGTTCCTCCACTGGGGAGAAAATGCTCTGAGCTGGATTCTGGTTGGGAGACGTGCCTGCCAGAGGCTGCCATTAGGACCTGGAAAGCAGGGTGAGGGTTCCTATGAAGACTTTCATAATAGTTTGCTATCAGTGAGATTTGATAGACCTTGGGAGCTGCGTAAAGGACTGCAGGAGCCACATTTCTCCAGGGACGGGCCCAGAATTAAAGGAAGAATGAGTAAGTGCAAGTCTTTTGGAATCAGCATTCAGAAGCAAACAAATAGAAAGCCCAAACCAGCACCTCAAGTTGGGCAGCTACATGATAACAGAGAAACTTTAGAAATAAACTATATCTGGTATTTTCAGCAGCATTTTTGTAAGTCACAACTTTTAGATAAAGTTCATGTCAAAGTGCGAGTTCTGCCAGAAAACCTTTTTTTTAACCAAAACAAGAGAAAAAATTTATGTAACACAGTTCTGTGGGGAATTTTTCTGTGACGATTGACAGCCATTAGGCTCGTTTGATGCTTATGAGGGCAGACAGCTACTTCCCTCACCCGCAACTGTTTAACTTCTAAATTTGTGCTCAAAATCAATTCCAGCTTCAGCTACTTTTTCTGGGTTCCTTTACTTCTCTGACTAATCTGAATGTCATTTTAATGTTTTCATAAGCATGGTAAATTCCCTAAAAGGACAAGTGGAACAATGAGGATATCAGAGGAATCTGCATTTCATGGATGCCACAGGATGCTGTCTTGTTCTGACTGTTTAAATAAGGACCAGAGTCTTCTTTTAATGTTTAGTATTTTTGTCTCACTACAGCTTTTATTTTTTCCCTTTAAATGACACAGATGTATTAATGTAACAGGGTTGACACTGCAGCTCTAAGATTATGTAGAATCACTGTCAATAAGGCAGACTGGACCAAATCCTGCCTCCAGTAAAAGAAACCTCTACTGCAATGATGATGAGCTCTGTAAACTTTTTTCTGTCTAGACCGAGAGATATGTTCTACAAAGAACAGCTAAGCTCTCTGAGAGTGGCTTTAATAACTGTTGACCAAAAGATTTTTGTAGCCTAATGATCTCTTCGACAAGAACTACACCATTATCCATAGTGGATTACAGTCCACATAAAGTGGAGATTTGGAAATCTGTGTCCAGAGCTGAAGTTCTCTACTAAACATTAGAGTACTTGAGGTCACCTATGTACCTACATGTTCTCCCTCTTATAAGTTAATCTAACTAATATCTCCCTACCACCACCAGGTAATTTGTGTGCAGTTATTGTCTAGGGAAACAATAAATAATGTTTTAATATTTGTTAAGAGTTCCTGAAGCAGTAAATGGCAACATATGCATCTATTTACGTACTTGCTGTCCAATATTGTGTTATTATAGTCTTGATACCTTCTGAATTTAAATTTGAGTTAAGTCAGGTTCTGATTTGTTAGACTACTGACAGATTGCTAAAATGAATTTTAAACACAGACTGTGTGTTCATGAAAATATCACATATTTACTTCTGTTAATTATAATGAACTTTACATATCATTATTCCAAAGAGGGAGTTTTTCATAAAGGACATAGTTGTATTTCCCTATTTCTTAGAAGTACTGTAGGTGGGGGCCTCATTTCTTTCCTTAAAAACAGAAACAAGGGTGAGGCAGTGAGAGCAGGTACACCATGCACAGACTGAGAACATAAGGCATACGGAGCACCAAACAAGTACAACCTGGGTACTGTAGCAAATTACCACAGATCATGTGAAAAAAAAAAAAAAGATGAAGGGAAAGACACCTAAGGAACCTAACAAGTAAGAGGTGAAATGGAGAATGTGGCTCTTATTTCTATCAACCAAAGTATGTTAAAAGCAATATGGAATAACTGTTGGAGCATGAAAATGAATCTTCTTGGGGAATTTAGATTTTTATTTCCTGCTCATAAAGTGTCTAACAGTAGATTATAATTATAATGCTTGCTTATTAATCATATTTAGTTATGATTCAGTGATTTTTTTCTTTCCTCTTTTGGTCTGTTATTGATGAGGAACAATATATTTATTAAGTAGATGTATAAAATATGAGTTGTGATGCTAAAATTGTAACACTCCATGAAACAAATGGTCCTGCTTCTCTCCCCTGAGTAGAATTGTGATGCTGGCTAGAAAAATCTGAGATTTAGAGCTTTGAATAGCAGTGACAAGGTGCAAGTAGGGATTTAAGAAAAATGTAAATCTTTTAAATTCTTTCTAGTCAATGTTGACCTTGTCTGACCTTGCCTCAAGGATTCAGTCCTCTTGGAATTAGGATACAGTAATTCTATTTTATGCTGTTCTAGTTCTTACACTGCTCTCATCTGCATAGTGTTTCAGTGTCTTCCAGGTTCAGCATTATAACCAGCAGGATGAATGCTATTTTCTTTCTTTCTTCATCCTTCTCTAGGGAAATAGCCTGAGTAAGTGCAATATTTTCTGTATATGCTGTTTCCTTTGTGCTGCAGTAGAGTAATTTCATGTTCATATGCCATATTGTCACTTCCATACCCATCATAAACATCTGCTTTCTTCAAAAAGAAAAGAGGATATCTAAGGTGAACATTGCAATTTAAATTATCTTCACAACTCTCAAGAAACAGAGTTAAAAAGTAGAAGAAACCTCCACAGGAACAAAATCTCCTGTTGTATAGGTCCCATCATGGAAATGCAATTCTATCCAGATGTCCCACTTGCTTTATGCCCAAAGGCACATATTTCCTGAGGAGCTAAATATGCAGTCCATAGGAGCAACTGTAAAGGCTATAGGAGCATCACAAAATACACACTTCCTTAACAATAAAGAAAAACTTGCAAGAATCTTGCTCCTCTCATCCTTAAAAACTGAGTTAAGCAAAATCCTAAATCAGAACACATACTCTCTGGAGAAGCTAATGTAGTAACTTCCTGGGATTTTCATCTTGAAATTCAGAAAGATGCTGCAGTGCATCATTAAGCCGACTGATATCAATTGATGATTTTGCAATTAGGGATGCTTTAACCTGTCATGAGTCTGGCCAGCACACAGAATCAGTCACACTTGCCGTGGAGCACATACCAATGTGAACTACTTAGGGTTCAAAAGAAATGAAACAGGCCATCTGTGCTCTCATACCATATGTGGTACCAAGTTCTGAGTGTTATTACAACCAGACACAGTCTGTAACTTAGAATATGCCAATAATTCAACTGTTGTCAACTGCTCAATGAACTCAGTGTGTTCATTAAACACTTAAGTAGCCACGCTATTAACCTAAAACAGAATTAGACTCATCTAGCCTGTCTTAAAGCAAAAGGTAGAAGTCAAGTACAGCCAGAACAATTAAGGTTTCAGAAATATACACTAAAGGACTTACTGTGATAATCAGCCCCTTTTCCTGGAAATATTTAACCAGTGGGACTGCATTCTGCTTGAAATTCATTAATCTTCTTTGAGTGGCTTTCAGGTTATCATCAGGTCTCCCTTGCTGCTCCGCACGCTTCAGTAACCTTTCTTTCAGCCTTTGACTGGAACATGCCAAAAACACCACCAAATCTGGGGTACAGATCTGTGGAAAAAGCAATTCAAGAAGTCTGATTAAGTTGATTATCCAGCACTGCGGAACTCAGCAATTCCTTTATTATGTGGCACTCAGATATGTTACATTTGCATAAGTTGGAACTTGGTGTAGTCATTAATTTTCTGATCGTTTTTCAATGCGAAGTTTGTAGGCTTAAGGAAGGGCTTATTGATCTTATGTGGAGGTTAGTCAACTTGCTTCACTTCATATGTAAGGAAAAAGTTTAATGAAAAAATTTTGCTTCACAGCAAAAACCTTCTCTAGGCTATGTTCAAAATTTGCATTACCAGAAGGCTCCCCTGCCTAATTTTTTTAAAAGAGCAAAATATAGATGTCTCATAATCTGCAGCAAAATGGTTGCATGGTTTCCATCTGGAAACTCTTTAAGTAAGGTGGTATTGAAAATCCAGCAGCCACTCTGAATCTAACTGATGGTTAGGACCAGGTGAAAACAGACCTGTTCCAAGAGCCATGGTTTCTTACAACACTTTCTCTATTTCTCTAAGGCTTCAGTACACTTTATAAGAGGTTGGGTGGGGCAGCTAAAAGGGTTTTAATTTCCTCTATACTTTTCAGTCTGTGTAGTGAGCACTGGTATGTGTCACACCCATCCCTGCACTGTGGTTCAGGAAATAAAGCCTTATAGCAATGAGATAAAGAAAAATGTTTGAACTCTAGTTCTTTCCCAGTTAAATCTTCTTTATAAGATGCTATCAAGCATTTAAAGAAGAGATGTCTCTGGTGCTTGAGGTGGGGAAAGCAGTGGTAGACCCACTTTCTCAGGAATACGGCTAAATGTTCACAGGCTATCTTTGGACGTCACTACTACTTGGTACCTATGGTGAAAAAAGCAGAAGCCGTAGAATCTCCACACATCTGTTAAATACTTCCGACTCAACCATTTCCCTATCCCAGTGCTTGGCAATCCTTTCCATAAAGCATTTTTTCCTAGTATTCAATCTAAGCCTCCACTGATTCAACCTGAGACTGTTTTCTCTCACCCTAAAGTCACTCAGACACCTGAATTTGCAGGATTTTTAAAATATGGCTACAAATGTATATTAACTTTATTCATAATACCTGATTTTGTTCTTTCCTCCATCTGGTTGCTGCAAAGAAATCTACCTCTCCTTAAAGTTTTCACTAGCTTAGTGCTGTCATTTCAAACATATTAGAATTCTCTGTAAGAAGCATTTAAGATGAAAACAAACAATTCAAGTTTTTATCTGGTTACAGATTAGAAAGGATTTATTCTCACATACAAGCACAAAGTCATTTCTGCTGTCTTTACTTACCCAAAGAAAAAAGTTCATACTTTAATTTTTACTAGTATTAGTGAAAACAATGGCTTCCTATTCTAGAAATGACATAATCTAGTTACAATGCAAATGATGGTGGATGCTCAAGAATGTTAAACAGACGTTTTTCTCATTGTGTTTTCTATCTATAGAATAATTCTGTCTTTGTTCAGCTTGATGCAGTGTAAATTTGAAAGTCAAATTTGAGCTGTACACCAGTATCACGAAAACATCTGCATGTATTCTAACTACTACAGTATAAATAATAACTAATTTATATCTTTGTGTTCATTATATAGTTGTTATATTGTTATTGAGGGCTGGAACAAACCAATTAAGCTTCTGAATACTCTCTGTGTCTAGGTCTCTCAACTCAAGGATGTTAAATTGCATAAAGACAACCATATTTCTAGACTGAATAGTCAAAACTTCCCATGTGGACAGCCTGGAAAAAGAATAACTAAGTTTAAAAAAAATCCCATCTGAACTGGGTTTCCATCATTTGAGAGGATACAACATGAAGCGTAGTCTGGCCTTTTTTACTGTCAGTCTGAGTAAAAAAAAGTTCTTAGGAAGTCAAAAGAAACCAATATAACTTCTCCAGCCTAAGGTGCTGGTCATTAGCCTTTACAAATGAGGTCACTGACAGAGTAGTATATGGATATGAGGAAGCAGAAAGTGGTGAAAAAGCAGAGTCATTTTCGAACAATAAAGGACAGCCTCAAAAATAGCATTAGCAGGAAAGATGGTGGCCTCTTTTTCATTACAGAAAATTAAATAGGATTTAAAAGAAAATCGAATTATTTTTTACACACATTGTAGATGATTGGAGACATGAGCCCACAAACTACAAGGATAATAGTTCTGGTAATTATTTATGAGTATCTATTAGATTTTGAAACAATTAACCTTATAACCTGTTTTTTTAAAATAACTTCCAGTGGGAGAGGAGAACTCTCCTACTTCTATCACATGTACCTCAATGTCAACAAAACCAGAGTAACTTTCCCTTCCCTTTTCAGACCATTGTAAACAGAGAGAGTTATTCTATCTGTTCATGAGATGAATTCATTATGAAAGTTAATTTTACTACCACATAATAGCTTTAAGGCACATAATTATTCAGATGAAAGACTATAAAAGTAAGTTTCTGTGTTAGACTTTCATGCAATATGGACATTATTAAAAGTAGCTTGGTTAAATTAAGGTTGCTTCACTAGTAATAGAAGAATAATGAGGAATTTGGGAATTCAAAAAGCAGACAGTACTAAAAAACCCAAATTATAACACGGATAGATTCTGAAAGAAAACGCTACAGATTTCAAAGCCTGTTAGTCATGGAACTCAGTCTGATGAAAGGGAATGGCTGATATACCTTGCAGCAGACTGAGCACAGAGACATCTCAGGTCTCTGTGAGGATATTCAGCTGATTGAAGCTTCCTAACATACAATTCACAGGGACTCAGAAATTACAACTAGCAATCCAGGATCTAATAAAGTGAAGGACAAAAAGAGTTTATACAAGTGAGTAGTTTTATTTACTAATTCCATTTCTGTGTATCCTAATAATAGTGGCAGAAAGATGGTAAGGAATCTTCAGATGTTGCAAGCCATAGCTGGCCTCACATTCAATGCTCAGCACTTCAGGATGGCACCTACTCAGGCTGTAAAGTTGTACCAGACCTCCTCAAGTGCAGGGCTGGAGCTTTTGTGCACCCCAAGACTTCACATACAGCATCAAATCTTACACTGAGTACCTAGGAGATGCAGACTGCTCATGAAATTATCAGCCCTGAAGGAAGAGGGTCTCCTTCTGTGTCACACAAACATGAGAGTGCAGCTTACCAAAACCAGTCTCAGTTCTCTAAAGAAACCGTGGCTGGGTAAGTGCAGCCCCACAGGAAGGAAAGGATCTGAATGAATCCACAATGCCACCATGGTTCCATCAGGTGCACAAGCTCTCATCTGCTTTTAGCTCCCACAAACTGCACTGGCTGCAGAAGTAATTTACTGTTTAAGAAAACAGGAGAACATACCCTGGGCACCTTGGGCCTAATGTCTTTTTTTTTTTCTAACTGTAGAATGAGGATAGTAAATTGTAAAACTGTGAAATGAGGACAATTATTAGTCATCTTTTGCTTTTGAAAACTGAAAGTTCTCTATAGAATCTCAGTACTGTTGTTGTTCTCACTTTTTTTACATGGCAATAATACAAAAGACACTATCAGAATCACAGGTACTAAGATGACCTTTTTTCTGACACTGTGGGTTTTTTAATCTGAAATATATTTCACTCATAGAAATCAAATATCAATGAAACCAATGCTTTAAAATTCTCAGTTCAAGAAACCTAGTTGCAAATGAAGTATTGTCTGAAAGATTTTTTGAAGTGTAAAAAAGAACGTAATTCAAGCATATTTGAGGTAGGAATTCAAAACAGAATCTAATTACGTGAATTCAACTTTTACCTGCAGAATAGGCATCTTTATCATCAGAAAGTAGCTGAAAGCCATTTAAGAAACACAAGGTGCACAAAAGGGTAATATCTCTCCTTTATGCATAGGCATACAGACATAATAGCACTTAATATTATGATTTCTCTTACATGCATTTACAACCTTCAGGATACACCCTTTAAATGCTATTGATATTTCACTCCTGTTTTCATGAACCACTCTGCTTCCACTTACCTCGACTGTACCTGCCTGTAAAACATGATTATAAATACCTTTAGCTGCAATGGAAGAGGGTAGTGTGAATATATGGACATCTGGGATTACTTCTCTGGAAGCATAACTATTCTCCAATGTAAATATGAGTATAAACTGCTTTTTTTGTAGCAAAGGAGAAGGGTTTTTATGACTCACTTGAAAAGAAACCCTTTTTTCAAACTCGCAACTAAGTGTTGTTGAGTTTTATGGTTGGGGAATAAGTTTTGTTCTGAGACTCAGCTCATAGAACAGCTGTACAGAAACAACACAGACAGAAGAGCTGGATTCCTTCACGCTGATTTCCCCCAGTACACACATCCTGTGCTCAAGGCAGAGGGTTTTATTCATGTCCAGCAATGCATGTGAGGTGGGCATGTGGGGCTCGGGGAAGGGAATTTGACTACATACTAACTCAGCTGAAGGGAGAATCTTTGCCTATGGGAACAGACAAGTTTCTGGTTATTCATTTTAAATGAGATCAAGAGCATATGGCATCAACTCAGAATAAAACTGGTGGGTACACCCTCTCATTTTTTAGAATAATATTTACTAGTAAGTAAATCCTACTCTCTTTGGGTCTGAATCTCCTTCCTAAACTGGAACCAGGAGTAAACTGAGAGTAATTCTATGCAAGTTGATGGTGTTATTGACATTAAGCAGTATAAGTGGAAAGATGCTCTCTTTTCTCTGGGGATATTTTCTACATCTCTTGTTAGTGAGAATAGTGTGGTTGTTTGCTAGAAATTAGATGAGTACACTCTCTCTCATTATTCCTCATTAGGCAAAATATGAAAATGCTCTGTTTCTTAATTCCTGGTATGTTCTACTAGATACTCCTGACAGCTCATGAACAATTGCCATTAATTTAACAGTGCATTTTATTCTTGTTGGTAAAGGTTACTAGCAAGCTGGTTTATGTCCTTTGTATGTGTGTTCTCCCTTTGTAATTACTTATTTGGTTTTTTTAGTTTCATTTTCGCTGGGTTACTGGACTGTTTGCATATTTTTTCCTTGGTTTAGAAAAGCA